>NC_056741.1:148331946-148516946 GCF_019279795.1 Protopterus annectens | reverse complement strand
CTTTTCCTCAGAGGTCTTAAAAATCTGTGTGGAATTAAAGAGTTTGGAACTGGAGGCCCAATATCTGGAATTAGAATTGGCAGAGATACTGCAGAATTTGGAGGCTGAAGAAAATGAGATACTTTGGCATTTGGATGCTGAAGAAAATGAAAGACTGTGGCATATGGAGGCTGATGAAAATGAGAAGCAGTGTCAACACGAGAGGGAGATGCTGACTCTTTGATGCAAACATGGAGGTAATGGGGAAGGGAATAACCAAATCTTAGAAGCAACAAAGGTCAGTACATTTCTTCCACTATTAAGAAGGAGATAATTCTCATAGGTGGGTGAGTGGGTGTCAGGTCACCATGTTTGAAAGTCTGGCAGACCTTTTGGTGAGGGAACAGGCCCTTAGCACTTGCCTGAGGATATGAGAATTTGGTTGGCTGACCGAGAGTGTAACTCTGCAGATGAGTTGGGGAAAAGGGGAATCTCTGCTTAGCAAGCAGGGCACCACTACACAAGAAGGGGGTACCCAGTGCTGCACATGGATATAAGGGAACCCATGGTGAGCAGCCTAAACCACCCCAACAGAGTCCACTAGTAAGAGGGGAAGCCACTAGTTCAGCTACACAGACAGAATCATGACTGAAGATATGACTTCTCTGCTTAATTTAGCAGAAGCATATTGATGTCAAGCAGGAATGGAAATCAAACCAGAAGTAGATAAAAAACCAGGCAGCAACTGAATGTGCCAAAAAACAAAAGAAAGACTATAAGGCGAAGGACCAGATGAGAAGGAAGAATTGTGCAAAAACCGTAAAGATAGTTGCAAGTATAGAAATCTTCTGGAAGAGTCTCATGTCAATCAAGAACAAACGCAGGAATGGTTTAGGAGAGGCAAATTCAAACCAAGAAATGAAAGGTTAATATTGGCAGTCCAAGATAGCGGGCTACATACACAGTGGTTTACAAAGTCCATTGAACTTGTAGGAGAAACAGACAAATGTATGTTTTGTAAAACTGAATTGGAACAGTCACACACCTTGTTGCTGGTTGTGACACACTAATGGCAGAAGGACTGTATACTGAAAGGCATAATAATGTGGAGATACAGTTGCACTGGGGATTGTGCAAACATTATGGCATCGAAGTGGCTGAAAATCATTGGAAACATGAGCCACAAAGCGTCATAGAAAATTATGAAGTTTATATCACATGGGATCACCCATTACCAACAGTTCAAAAGATAGATGCTAGAAAACTGGATATAGTAGTCCAAGAAAAGAAGAAAAAAGCAGCATTGATTATGAAATTGCCATACCCAGTGACTATACTGTCTTGAGTACAGAGAAACACAAAATCATAAAATACCAGGATCTGCAGGCAGTAATGAGAGCAATGTGGAAGAAGGATACCCAGACAGTTCCAATAGTAGTAGGAGCAACGGGTCTTATAAAAAAGAATTTACAATCATATTTAGATATGTTACCAATCCATGTAACCCCGTACGAATTGCAGAAGGAGTCATAACTGGGCCCATTGTGGGTGCTGCGAAGAGCACTTTTGGCTGACATCAAAGATTGAAACAAAATGAACTTTAATCATAATTTGACTTAGAAATGGGGTTCATTCCCATCATGGTATTAGAAACCCAAAAGATTTAGACAGAATCAGGGAGTAGATGTTTTAACTGTAACCAGAGGGGCTATGTAGCATACAAATGTCCACTGAAGTAAGGTGGGGAACAAAAGGTGAGGGAGCCAGCAAGTGGGAATAACAGCATGCTAAAAGTAACTTGTCTGGAGACAACAGGGATCCCAGCCTATCACCGGAGTTTATATCCTATCTTAGTGGATGGAAAACAAGCCACTGCTAAGAGAGACACAGTCTCTGACATAGCCATTGTGAATCCTGCAGTGGTTAAAGAAGAGAAGTACTTGCTTGGGCATGCAACTGCAGCCAGAGCTTTAGGAGGGACCCCATTCCAAATGCCTTTGCCAGGATTCAACATGACTGGGAGGTTGGAAAAGGAAGCAAGGCAGTAAGGGCATTTGAGGCTATCCATGCAGATGTCATGATAGGGAATGATTTTGATAATGCAGTTACACAAAGTCAGGCTTGGAGCCAGGCATGTTGGTCTGGTAGCCTAGGGAGACCCAGACAGACTCCACGCCTGAAGCTGGGGCTGGTGATGTGGCTATTTCAAGGAGGGAGCTACCCTATAGCAGTGAGACTGAAGGTGAGCCACAGCTGCTGATAGATACTGTTGTGCCCTTGGACAGGGTGACTGCAATAGCAGAGGTGAGTGGTAGTACCCAGGTTGACAGTGAGGCACCGCTGTCAGAAGATACCAGACTTCTTGTGGAAGGGGAGCTGGGAAGGGTCACAAAGGTAGAGTTGAGACAGGCTCAGCTCTCGAATCCTACCTTACAAGGCTTGAGGGAGGTAGCTAAGGAGGCACCTTATTCTCAAGTAAAAGGGGAGTCTGTATACTGGAACAAAGGGTTACTCTATAGAGAGTGGACCCATGAGGGAGGGCTAGAGGGTGAGGTAGTACAGCATTTGGTAGTGCTCAGCGTCTACCATCTGACACTTCTAGCAATAGCCCATGACATTTCTTTTGCAGGTGATATGGACATAAAGCATGTCAAGAAACGTTATATGCAGAACTTTTATCAGCCTGGGATTGCAATGGATGTAACAGGGCACCGCAGGACCTGTGCGCAGTGCCAAAAAGTAGGCAAGGCAGGAGACAAGGTCAAAGGTCCTTTGATGCCTTTGCCTGTGATTAAGGAACCATTTCAGAGGATACCCCAAGTTCCACAGGGAAGAAATATATCCTAGTGGTAGTAGATTATGCTACTAGATACATTGAGGTTGTGGCTCTGTCCTCCATCCTGGCAGGAAGGTGGCAAATGCTCTGCTAGATATTTTCATCAGGGTAGGTTTCCCTTGAGAAATACTGACTGACAGAGGTGCTAATTTCATATCAGACCTGCTGGCTTGTCTATGGAAGTGTTGTGGGGAGAACCATCTAATGATGACCCCCCCTAGCACCCCCAGACTAATGGTTTGTGAAGAGGTTAAACTCTATACTAAAGACCATGGGCTAAGGGCATTTGCATACCAGTTTAAGAGAGAATGGGACAAATATTTGCGCTATCTGTTGTTCGCATACAGAGAGGTACCCCAGGAGTACACATTTATTTCACCCTTTGTGTTGCTGTATGGGCATAGGGTGATGGGGCCCTTCGATTTGATTCATGATGAGCGGGAGGGTGTGTGTGAATCCCACAAGGAGTCTATTGTGGCATATGCCCTAAACCTCAGCACAAGGCTTAGGGAACTCATAGGCATGGCCCAGGAGAACCTGGCAGGAGCCCAACAACAGAAAAAGGTCTGTTATGATGGGAATGCTGGAACCCGAGATTATGCTGTGGGACAGCAGATTATGGTGCTCATTCCTGTCAGACACACTAAGCTGCAGGCATCTTGGCAAGAACCCTTCAGAGTGGAGAGGAAGGTCAGTGCTGTTAACTACATGGTAGAACTGCTAAGCAGGAGGCACTGGCACCAACTGTACCATATTAACTTGATGAAGCCTTACCATGATAGGGAGGCCCTTGTGCTGACTATCTGCAGTGGGTGGCAGGAGGAGTCTGAGGGGAATCTATGGCTTTATTGATCTAGCCAGCAAAATGCCACATCATTATGGTGGATCCTAGGTTTGCAGACATATGACATACAATGTAACACCACATTGGGTCAACAATGCCAATGCAGATTGGTTCTCAAGACAGGGTATAGTTTATTGTATCAAGACAGGGTATAGTTTATTGTATCCACAGGCAGGCTCGTTCTTCTTAAGCATTTCTCCTGGGTCACTTGAGAAACTAGGGGGAGGAATGTGACAATGTGAGTTCGTGACAGCTATGTCAGTGTGAGTAGTACAGTGCATGTGTAACATATACCAGCATAGCTAGCTGGAGTTTTGTAAAGAATGTTAGGTTATTTGTGTATCAAACTGATTTGTACAGATGCTTGTGTTAAAAATGTATTTGTAAAGCTGCTTATGTTAAAAATGTATCAACAGTGGGTCCTGTTGGACAGAAAAAAAAATGTACATTTATGTCAGACTGTACTGTTGTAACTGAGGAAAAGTATGTATGTTAACAGAGGATGCTGGAAGAGAAGGGGTTATGCTCAGCTCAGCTTACCGTAAGAAAAATAGCTTGAAATTAAATGACTTGGTTTAGGCCATAAAGATTTTATCTCACAGGCCTGAATGCAGCCAGAGACACAATGTCTGGTCTGGGAACCTGCTGTTGTTGTCCTTTGTGGTGAACTAATTGCTACCCTGGGGTGCCAGACAATGGCTGGTTAGTCTCTAGATGTCTCAGAGACTTCCCATACTCTGGAACAGATTACCTATCTATGTCAAACAGAGCTCCTCATTAGCACTCTTTAAGAAAAATCTTGATGATTGGATGGGAAATGGGAAATTCACCCCAGGGATCACTTCTGTGGCTCTGCTCGACAGGGGCACAGGAAAATAATGTTCTTGGGTGGCGAAAGCCAGGGTACATTTTTTGGCTAGGCTTATATAGGCCCTAGGGCCAATAGCCTAGTACCTACCTATGAACCTATAAGGATTAAAGTATTGGAATTGTTTTCTAGTCTCCAGATGCCTTAGCAAAGCTCTAGGTGTGGTTCACCTTCTAATCAGGGGGTAGTATGGGAACCACATAGTCAGGTGACTAGATGTGATGTCATTCTATAGCCAGCACTGAAATTATTTTAGATATTAGTGAGAGATCTCACTCAGAACTCATCACCTTGTCATTGGAAGTGCCACAAGACACTCGTCCACATCATCTTGCTTTGCTTTAGTAAGTAATCAGAGAATTGTAATTCTTCACTCAGTTAGGAAAATAGTGAGATTAGCTAAAAGTATTGATCTGATCTTATCAGTGTTTGTTTAGTCTTGACGTTTGGATGCAGTTCCAACTCTCGGAACCAGCTTGGTCATTATAACTGCTTACAAGAACCAAAAACTCTCAAGCTATGTCCCTATCCAAAAAGTCCCTGTCCATATTACCTCAGATTTCGTTTACCCCTCTTTTACATAAGAAGCATCAGCCAGATTTTCTCATGAGCTGAGTGTATTTTCATTGTTTTTTTCTTTGAGACTTATTAAAAATCTTTTAGAAATTTTTCCTGTATTTTTCTACCTACCCAGTTTTCCCTCTGTTTGATTATACTATCCCTCTCCCTTTGCACTTTGGTATTCTTCCCTACCATTGTTAGTAGCTTCATTCAGTCTAGAAATAATTTTGCTCTAGTAGTTCTATTTTTTGAGTGAGTGTGCTGTCTTCACCTCATGGTATCTGTTCTAGCATTGTTGGTAGCTCTATCGGTGTACCTTTGAATGTCTGAAAGCACATTCATCAAACGTGCACATCCACAAACTATTTACTCTAAAACCAAAGCACCGACTTCATGAAATGTCAAATAAATATTGAATTTCGACATTTCTGATCACTCCACCACCAAAACAAGTGCTACCATGGGTCAAACAGGGGTGAGATTTTGGAATTTGGCGCTTCAGTTTTCGTAGTTTCAGAATTTCGTGGTTTGCAGTTCACGGCAACAATTTTGAAGATGTTGCCATTGAACATTCAAAGGTAAACCAGCTCTATCTCTTTCACCCTTCCTTTTGGTAGTTCTGGCCTACCACTGTTGTTAGCTAGCCTTTTTCCCTCATTTCCCTGTTTTCTGCAGTGTATGTGTACCTGTCTCCAGTGTGTGAGTGTAGCTGTGGGAGTTTTGCTGCGAGTTAATGTGTTTTATTAAACAGCATGGCAGATCAAAGTAAAGGGAAAAATGGTTTTAAACAGTGTTGTAATTGTGTAATAAAAATGCCCAACTCTGATGGGCATTCCTTTTGTGTCTACTGCTTGGGCCCAGTGCATTTACAAGATGATTCCGTTATTTGTCAAGCCTTTAGCCACCAGGCCCTCATAGAAAAAAATAAATAAATAAAATAAACTGATTTTGAAAGGTCTGATTAAAATTTCCTTTGATGAGGCTTTGTCTAGCCAGCAATCCAAATCTGATGCGTCTTCGTCCTCTTCTCCCTCTAAATCTAAACATGGACAGAAGAGGATTCCTTCAGTGCTGGCATCCCCTTCTGCTCCGGCACCCAAGAAACATAAATCTTTGGTTCCCACACTTCCTGCGGAACTGAAGTTAATAGTCAAAAAATCTACAGAACTGACTTCAGCACCACCTGTGATGACTACTGCTGCTCTGCAGGTTTCGGTGCCGGCCGCAATGGTACCGACTGTTCAAATCGTTCCATTGGTGCTGGTTCCTTCTACTGCACCGATTGAAATTTTGGAACCGATCCCTTCCACAGTGCAGCTGGTAACTTTATAACCAGGACTTATTTCACTCCTAGGACAAGGTATTCCCCCTCAATTGATCCTTTTGTGGGACACCTTCCAAGCTCCTTTTTAAACAGATTAGAATCTCCCTCATCTTTTTCTGTCCATTCCTCCATGAGTTTGACAGAAGTTGACATTGTGAGGTTGGTGGATCAGTTTCTTGTGGCCAGGGGTCTTACAGTCTCTTTCCAGGTTTCACTGCCTTCTGGAGATGGGACTTTCTCTCCAAGGACTCCACCAAATTGTCCTCCCCTAACCTCCTCCGAGGGTTTCTGATTCCTGTGGTTCTAGCTGTTCTGGTGCCAACAGCTTTTACGCCTTCAGTTCCAGAGTCTGCCCTGAGTTCCTTGGCTCCTTCACATCTGATGGACTCCTGGGGTCAAAGCTCTGCTGACGGATCTGAGGGACTTGGTTTGGCTCCAGGTTTTTGGGGTTATATGTGCTTCTTGGAGCCTTGGCACATGCGGTCTCTTTCCCGGCTTCTACTTCAGAGGTGGTCTTGTCAGAACAGGCTGAGACCACGGTTCCAAGGTTGTCCTTCTCAGTTCTAGGCTCCCATCCCTCTTCAGAGAGGGCCTGTTTTCTAGGTGATGGAGAGGGCACTGGCCTCTGCAGGTTCTCAGCTAGTCCCTTCCCTATCAGAGTATTATCCCGGGACTTCTTCTCGTCCAGAGATTCCCTTAACCTCCATGCCCAGGCAGTGAGCACCAAAGCTGTGGGATACCCCTGTGCAGGGCCCTTCTTCTTCCAAGTCCTCTACAGAGCTTCCCACTGAGGAGGTGCCCTGAAAGACGAATTGCAGGAGGAATCTGTCACGGAGGACATGGACTTCGATGATGGGAGGGTTCCCCATGGTGACTCCCAGAAGACATCTCCTTTGAACACATTTTAGAAATATTGAAGCAGAGAGGTGACTGGAAGCCCAAAGACCCTTCCTTGATGTAACTGCAAGCTTTTGGTGCTTGCCCATCTACCTCTTGAATGACCTCACCTTCTAATGATCTCATTAAATTGATCGCTCAGTGGGCCTGGAAGGCCCCTGGCTCTATAGAGACAATCCCCAGGAGTCAGGACAAAATTCATACAGTGCCAGAGGACCATCAGTTTTGGGCCATGGGCTTAGCAGTAGATGCCATGGTGGTTGCGGCAGCCACCGAGAAGGAACTTGCATAAGTAGACATGCCTGGATGTGCTTGTGTAAGTTTGTGGAGCCATTTAAGTCTTCGTTCATCAATGCTTCTTTTGCAGATTATCAATGTTTGGCCCCAAAGTGAGAGAAACCTTAGCCAGGTGTGAGAAAGATGGAAAGATGCTATCTGCAGTGGGCATACATTTTTTGGCTCCTCAGAGGTCCTACTCCAGAAACCAGAGGAGTGGGAAGATGTGGTTCAAAAAATCCCAAGGTCCTTTTCTGGACATATGTTGTGGTGGCTCCCTCGGGACAGAGGGGGAGTTGTAATGGAAGACACATCCCTGCAGCAAAAGTGGCCCACAAAATCAGGATTCTTTCTCATGGAAACCCTACTAGCACTCCTGAAAGGGGGCCAGATTGCTTGCCTCTGTAGGCAGTCAGGGGAAGGTTATCCTTGCACTCAATATCCTGGTGACAAATAACCACAGATACTTGGGTGGAAAGGATCTTTTTCAGAGAGGATACTATATTTCCTTCATTTACTGTTAAGAGTCTGGAAGTAGTCGAGGGTTGATTCTCTTTGCACCTAGATGCCTAGACAAATATCACAAAAGATTATTGGTTGCTATGAATAATATCCAGAGCTTACTAAATACCATTTTCTGTTCATCCTTTTCCTCAAAGGAAGAAACTTCCTGATGTTCCACCCAGTCACAGGAAGGATGCAACATAAGAAATGCAAGAGCTGCTAGAAAAAGAGTCATCTAGAAGACCCCATCCAACCAGATAGGATTCGGAACTTACTCACATTTCTTTCTAGTGCCCAAGAAAACAGGGAACCTCAGACCCATTTTGGATCTAAGCAAATTGAACCAGTATGTAAAGAAAGTAAAGTCCCAAATAGTCACAGTGCAGTCCATCTTGCCTTTTCTGCACAAGGACCATTGAATGTACTCCATAGATCTCCAAGATGCGTACTATTACATAAAAATAGACAAGACGATCTAGGAGATAACTATGTTTTCGACTGGAAGCTAATCATTACTAATTCAGAGCTTTGCCTTTTGGACTCACCACATCCTCCAGGGTGTTTACCAAATGCATCGCAGTAGTAGCAGCTCACTTGAGGCTTAATGTATTCCAGGTGTTTCCTTATCTAGACAACTTGCTTCTCACCGTCCCATCCAAGCATCAACTTCTAGAAGCTAGGGACTATTTGCTCAAGATGTGCAACATCTTGGGTATCTTGATAAATCTTACCATATCAAAAATTAGTACAGAACCTGGAGTTCATAGGGACTCTCTTTAATATTACAACTCAGGTAGCTTCTTTACCTCACCACTGTATTACATCCTTGAGATTTCAAGTTCAGACTATACTTTCTCAACCTTCTCCTCCAGCAAGATTAGTGCTGCGAGCTCCTGGGTCAATGGCAGTGGCCATACTGCTCATTCCATTAGCATGCTTAGTTATGCGAATTCTACAATGGACCTTGGCTGTTCAATGGTCCATTCTTTTATCAGCCCCTATCCTTTTCTATAAAACTCACATCAATTTGCAAGTGACACATTCATTGGTAGATTCAATCAAATCCAGTGATCATGTTCTGGGCAGACACTTTGTCCTTTCACCCCCAGTTACCACACTTCTCAATTGTGTGTGTGTGTGTGTGGGGGGGGGGGGGGGGGGGCATTTCTTGGGAAGGACAAGGCATGTGGTCTCCTCTAAAGACCAAATTGCATATTAGTGTTCTAGAGATGAGAGCAGCCCTTCTAACTTTGCAGGACTTTCAAGATGCTCTCCCTCTGAGGACTATTGCAATTCAGATGGAAATCATGTCAGTAGTCTGGTATATCAACAAGCAAAGACGAATCTGATCTTACCCCTGTGCTGAGGCCATGAGAGCTTGGGAATGGGCAGTCTCATCAGCCCACTTTCTTATTGCAAAGCACATCCTGGGGAATACCAGTATACTAGCAGATAGGCAAAGCAGCTTCATTCTGATGCCTCACTAGTGGTCTCTCAATCAGTCGGTAATGAATATGATTTTCAGCCATTGGGGCAACCTTGCTGTGACCTTTTTTCCACCCTCCTCAACAACAAGTGGAGCAAGTACTTCGCTTTGATCTCCCCCTCAGGGGGAGTCACCGAGAGATGCCCTGATTCATGACAGGCCTCCGAGTCTCCTTATGCCTACCCTACTCTTCCCCTGATTCCAAAATTCTTACAGAAAGCAAACAGGCTGAAGAGCATGGTTATCCTCATTGCCCCCTTCTGGCTTCGGTAAGTATGGATGTTCATCATGTTTCACTGTTGCAGTCATGACTGTAGGGTTCTCCCTTGCTGGCAGGCAGTCCTCGGTCGGCCAGAATCCCAAAGTCTGGGTCCGGCGTCGGCTGCTCAGCCACGCTCCCTAACGTCAGAGCGCCAGGAGTAAAAAGCTGACAGCCGACGCCATGTTCTCCAGTCTTTCTTGCCGTGCGGTGATAGCAGTTCGCATTTGCCGGTCGGCTGACTCCTGACACATGTTTTCTAAACGTACTTCAGTCCGAAGACTTCTTCTCCTACTCAAAGCTAAGTACCCCGTTGGGGAAACTTTTTTCTTGCTCCAGTCCGATGTCAGAAAAAGATAATAATTGTATTTCTTGTGGGAAGCAAATACCTCATAAGGATTTTCATTCTTACTGTATTCCTTGCTTAGGCCCTGACCACAACGTAGCTAGTTGTCAGTTTTGTGCTAGATTCAATCAACGTACGATTAAACGAAGGTACGATTTTGCATTTCATTACTTCGGTAGGCGTTTTAATTACAAAATGTCGTCGGATTCGGTTCCGGCTACCGGAGTTCACAAACAACGCAAGGATAAAGACAGGCCTCCGAGGTCCAAATCAAACGATATTGTACAAGCAGAGCCAGCTTCAGGTTCGGCCGTCGTCAGTGAGGCACTTTTGCAGCCCCTGTCGTCGGCCATTTCGGAACCGATGGCCGAAACGGACTCCCACGAGGAGCCAACTAGGCCTTTGAATATTTCTGTTGCAGGACCTTCGGACAACGCTCCTTCGGATGGGTCCGGAGCCGCTCTGCAGGTACCGACTTCCGAAGGGGTTTTCAGGCCTACTCATCTTCTGATAAAGGCAAAGCCAAAGACAAAGGCAAAGACTCCTTCCAAATCAAAGACTACAGCCCAGGCCTCTTCTGATCCAGCACCCAAGTCTCAGAAACAATTACTTAAGATGGCGGAGGGCTTACTTACTATGATTAGGGGTTCACATCCCCCTCCAGATAAAAGGCCAAGGCAGGAAGTGTATTATGACTCCTCTGATCAGGCTTCTGTTTCTTCAGTTTCTTCTTCTGACCAGGAATATTCTTTCCCTCCTTATGAGGATTCTGATGCTGAAGAATCCATTCCTTCAGCTTCTCCCCCTTAGGATTTCTCTTTTGGGGAAACTTTACATGAAATGAGGGAACATTTTCACTGGGAAGGACAGGAGTACTCGGAATCTAAGAAAAGACTTAGGATTTTCTTCTTCTTCCCCAACATAGACCCCTGGCTATCCCCTATTTTGGATATTGTGGATGATGCTTTTTCAGAGGCTAACTTAACTCCTGACTCTTTTCCTCCTGCTCCTGTTAAGCCAGACAGATATTATAGGGTTCCTGATTCCCACCAGTTTTTATACAAGAATCCTACTGCTGATCCTGAAACCATTTCTCAGGGCCCTAAGGGGGTTAAGGCCGCTACTGCTAAAAACCCCATTCCCACTGAGAAGGATTCCAGATCTTTAGAAAGATGGGGCAAAAAAGTGTACACTTCTGCTACTTTATCTATTAGGGCTTTAAATTGTCAATTTCATATGCTGAAATACCAGCAATTTATTCTGTCTGTTTTGAAACAAAAGCTAACTTCCATTTCTGCCTGTGCAGATGATAAGGAATTACATGATTTAATGCATGCCACTGAACAAGTTGGGAAGCATGGTTTACACTGTGGATTTGATGCCTTGGAGGCTTCTTGTAGGGCTGCTGCCTCTGGTACAGTCATTAGAAGGCATGCTTGGTTAAAGGAACAAAACTTGCCAGATCAAGTAAAAGCTAAGTTATTGGATGCTCCTGTTGAGCATAATGTTTTGTTTGGACCTAAGGCTGAAGAGGTGATTAAGAAGATGGAGGACAAGGCAAAATCCATGCAAACGGTTAAAGATTTCTTGCAAGTACAGCCACCCAGATTTAGTAGGAATTGGCCTACTAAAAATTGGTCCTTTCCCAATTCAAACAGGCCTCACAGGGGTAGATACAGACACTCCCGAGTAAGGCCTCAAACGCAAGCCTCTTATAGACCAAGACAGTGGGCTGCTTCCACCCCTAGGGGAGGAGAGGACAGGTGGCAAGCTCATAGAAAACAGGCTCAATGACTCCCTCGGTTGGACTGCAGGAACTTCTTGCCTGGAAGCCCCTCTCGGAGGAAAACTTTCTCTTTTCACCTAAATTGGACTCGTATAACCCAAGACAAGTGGGTTCTGGATGTGGTTTCAAGAGGTTACAAATTCCATTTTCATACTCTACCAAGACCAAGCGGATGGCCGGATCTTCCAAAACATCAATGGTTAGAGGCCTTAAACCAGGTGGAAACGCTCTTGGCTATGAAAGCCATAGAACTGGTTCCACTTTCAGAGATGGGACAAGGTTTTTACTCAAGGCTCTTTCTAGTTCCCAGAAAGCAAAATTCATGGAGACCCATTCTGGATCTGTCAGTCTTGAACACTTTTCTCGAAATACCAAAATTCAAGATGTTTACTCTGCAGCAGCTACTTCCAATGCTGACCAAAAATGCATGGATGGTAACTCTGGATTTAAAGGAGGCATATTTACACATTCCCATCAGGCAGGAATGCAGAAAATACCTCAGGTTCAAGGCCGGATCGAGGCACTATCAATTCTCTGCACTGCCCTTTGGATTGTCTACTGCGCCCAGGGTCTTCACCAAATGCCTGGCTCCAGTAGTAGCTTATTGCAGACTCAAGGGAATTCAAATTTACCCTTATCTGGACGACTGTCTTATTCAGGCAGACAGCAAGGATGTCTTACTCCAGCAGCTAGAATTTGTTCAAAATCTTCTCAAGTTCCTGGGATTCACTGTAAACATAAAAAAGTCAAATTTGATACCCTCACAACAGATAACCTTTCTGGGTGCTCTTCTAAACACAACTACCCAGATGGCATTTCTGACATCCGAAAAACAATTACAGCTGGCTTCAACTTTCAAAACCTTGACAACGTTAACTCAGCTATCTGCAATTAAATTCCTGCAGGCTTTGGGTTACATGGCCTCCTGCATCCTTCTCGTACCATATGCAAGACTACATATGAGGAAAATACAGTGGTACCTAAAAAGTGTATGGTCTCAGCATTGCCACAGTTTAGACATACAGATCACTGTCCTGCCTTGTCTTCAGAAGGAATTCCTTTGGTGGTCCAAGGCATGTACTCTAAACATAGGAAAACCTTTCAGTCTGCCTCCAGCCACTCAGATACTAACCACGGACGCTTCAGATTATGCATGGGGAGCCCATTTTCAGGGCAACTGTCTGCAGGGCCTTTGGACAAAGGATCAGAAGCACCTGCATATCAATTTAAAGGAAATGTTAGCCATTCAGAACGCTCTATAGGCTTTCAGGAATCTTCTACAACCGGGACAGCTACTGATACGGACAGACAACACCACAGTTATGTGGTACATAAACAAGCAAGGGGGATCTCATTCCTATCCCGTTAAGACTAGCCATGAATCTATGGAACACAGCTCTAGCTTGCAAACTGGACCTTCAAGCTCAGTTTCTACCAGGGAAGCAAAACTTCCTGGCAGACAGTCTGAGCAGAAACCTGTCGGACCCACACAAATGGATGCTGGATACCGAAATATTCAGGATGATTACAGCAGTATGGGGATGTCCTCACATAGACCTCTTTGCATCCAACCTCAATCATCAACTACAGATTTTTTGCACCAGGACATTCCACGAACTAGCTTGGAAAGTGGATGCACTATCATTCAGTTGGAGAAACCTCTCGGGGTATGCTTTCCCGCCTCTACCTCTTCTTCCACGGGTGTTATTAAAGATCAAAGAGGACAAGCCCAAGATGATAATTTTGCTGGCCGCAAATTGGCCTCAACAGTTTTGGTACCCAACACTGAAAAACCTTTGTCTGGAGCCCCCTTGGGTATTACCACAGATTCCGAACCTTCTGTCCCAACACCAGGGTCAGGTTCTGCACTCCCATGTCCAAACTCTCAGCCTAGCGGCCTGGTTAATCCAAGGTCTTTGATTCATTCTCTTCTACCCAAGCAGGTTATAGATGTCATTTTAGAAGCCAGACGTCCTAGCACTAGAAAATCTTATGCAGGAAAATGGAAAAGATTTCGCTCCTGGATGCAGGCTCAGGATTCAGATCCTCTTATTCCTAACATTCCTCTGATTTTACTTTACCTGACGGACCTCTTACATAAGAGTCTCTCTTTCTCTTCCATAAAGATCCATGCCTTTGCTGTTTCTTCTCATTATAATACAGACCCTCCAATCTTTTCCCATCAGCTCATGAGACAGTTTCTCAGAGGAGCTAAGAACTTAAGGCCCCCTAGATCTCCTCCCATTCCTGCTTGGGATCTCAACTATGTTTTGGAAAAACTCACCTTACCTCCTTTTGAGCCTGCTGCCACATTTGACATCAAGTTTTTATCTTGGAAGACAGCCATCCTGTTAGCTCTTACCTCTGCCAGGAGAGTTTCTGAGTTGCAAGCTCTCATGGCTGTGGAACCTTATATTATTTTTCATCAAAACAGGGTGTCTTTGAGGACTAATCCTACTTTCATGCCTAAGGTGGTTTCCAAAGTGGCTTTAAATCAAACTATTCACTTGCCAACTTTTTTCCCCAGTCCTCAAAATAAGGGGGAAAGGATCTTGCATTCCTTGGAGGTACACAGACAACTACGTTTTTACCTGGACAGAACCAAGGACATTAGGAAATCAGAGCAATTGTTTATTTCTTATGCTTCAAGTTCCCAAGGTAAAGCCATTTCAAAACAGACCATTTCTAAATGGATTGCTCATGGAATCAGATTTTGCTATTCACACCATGGAAAGCAAATCCCAGGGAGTATAAGGACTCACTCTACCAGAGTTGCTGCCACTTCAGCTGCCTTCCTCAGGGGAGTTCCTACCAAAGACATTTTGGCAGCTGCTACTTGGAGTTCAGTGCATACTTTTTCCAAGCACTACAATCTCCCTCTCTGCTCTAAGTCTAGGGCAGGCTTTGTTTCTGCTGTCTTGCAGGGCCTTTTAGCCGCCCCCTCTACTTTATGACCACCTCCCTTTTATTCTGCTTTGGGATTCAACCCTACAGTCATGATTGCAACAGTGAACGATGAACATAGTACAGTTGTGTACACTTACCATAAATGTAGATGTTCGAGTGTCTTCACTGTTGCAGTCTGGGTTACCCTCCCCCCTGTCCCCTCTTATTTTTTCTTTTGTGTGGTTCCCTTCTTCATCCTTCTTTTGAGGTGTATTTGCAAAGGGTATGGGATCTTACTCATTTTGGAACACATGACATCTGGGGCAAGAAAAACTGGAGAACATGGCGTCGGCTGTCAGCTTTGTACTCCTGGCGCTCTGACGTCAGGGAGCATGGCTGAGCAGCCGACGCTGGACCCAGACTTTGGGATTCTGGCTGACCAAGGACTGCCTGCCGGCAAGGGAGAACCCTACAGTCATGACTACAACAGTGAAGACACTCGAACATCTACATTTATGGTAAGTGTACACAACTGTACTTTCTTCTTCCTACAGTCTCACTTGTGATAGCCTCCACAAGTACTGGAGCCTGCACAGGATCTCCTATCCCATCCATCAGGAATTCTGCATCCCAATCTCCATGCCGTCAAACTAACCACATAGTTCTCCACTTCCAGTATTATTTAGACAGTCCAGGCTTTCTTCCCAGTTCATGAAATCATTTTGGCCTCCCAGAAAGCTTCTACCAAAAATGTTTACAGAAGCAAATGGAAAAGGTTTTCTATTTGGACTTCTAACCAGAATATCGACCCTTTCTTGGCCCCAATGTCAGAGATTCTTTCTTTTCTAACAACTCTTTTTAAAGAAGGAGCAAGTTTTTCAACAATTAAACCTCAGTTGGTAGTGATTTCAAATTTCCATTCAGGAAATAAATCTGCTTTTGGCATCTTCATAAATGCCATATTTCTTCTCAGGCCTCCGATAAAAGACCTTTCCCCTGCTTGAGACCTTACCATGATTCTTCAAGGATTAATTCAGAAGCCTTTTGAACCATCTGACAGATGTAATCTGAAATTTCTTTCATGGAAAACTGTCCTTTTCATAGCTATAACTTCAGTGAAAATAATTTCTGGACTCCAAGCTCTTTCCAGCTCAGTTTCCTGACATTGTTTTTCTCAAAGACAGGGTTTCTCTACAGACTAATCCTTCCTTTTTCCTAAAGTGGTGGCTGAAAATAACATTAATCAGTCCATTCAGTTACCATTTTTTCCCCAAAGTTTTCTTATAAAGGAGAATACATGCTTCATCTTCTTGATGTGCAAGACAACTACATTTTTATCTTCACAGAGCAAAACAATTCAGAAAGTCAGATCAGCTTTTCATATCTTTTTAACCTAATCACCTAGGTCAGGCGGTATCTAAAGTTACTCTAGCCAAATGGATTACTGACTGCATTTCATTGGTTTATTCTCATAAAGGTCTAAATTTGCCAGGACCTCCTGGAGCTCATTCAACTCTGTCCATGGCTGCTTCATCAGCCTTTTGGTCAAGGACCTCCATTGACATTTCTGCTGCAGCTACTTGGTCAAACACTCATACATTATTATGCATTACATGTTGCACATTATATCCAGAAGCAGCGCTTCTATTGGTTCAAAGTGTTCCAGCATGTCCTTCCATGAGGGCTTCCCAAGGCCTATGTAGTTGGGGACTCTGTCACATTTGTGAGGAAGAATGAGGACAACATCAGATTTATAACTTATGTACTCAACATAACTTGGCATCTGTGTTGTCCATTTTCATTCTTCCTCACCTTCTCTCCCATCCATCCCTCATCCCTATTGCTACTGGAATTTCTTGTAAGACTGGTTTGAAACCATACTGTTCCAGATTTGAGCCCTGTAACTTATTCTATCTTTCTGTCTTCTTAGAGTATTGCAAGATTAAGTAGCAAACTCAGTGTAAGATAAAGGTGATGGAATATGGCATTATCGGTAGAGGGAGCATCCTGAGAGCTGGATACGATGTGTAGTGTATGCGTCCGAGTCAGATCCGTGAGTCTGAGCTGAACCCATTTGTGAGGAAGAATGAAAATGGACAACACAGATGCAAAGTTATAGTGAGTACATAACTTATAAATATTAATATACCTAAGGGGTCTGAATTTCTAGATATTGTAATAATGAGCAATTTTGTGCAGCATCCCCTTCTAATATGTGGTAGAAGCATTTTAGATCTGATATACACTAATATAAATAACTTAATTCATAATATAAAAGTCCAAAGAGGACGGGTTAGTTCAGAGCATATTGTTATCACAGTTAATATTTTGTTTGGTACCATGCAGTACTTCAGCAGCAAAATATTTGATTACAGTATGATTTATTTTGGTAGCATGATGACATCCTTGAATTCAGTAGCATTGGTCTTTGTTCTATGTAGCTGAGAATGAATCTTTGGAAATGGTATATAAAATGTGTTTTGATCATCTGAGACAGTAGATTATCTGTAAGAAAGAGAACAGCAAAAACATTCTTTCTCCCATGGTGGCATAAAAGGATGTATATTAACTAATAAATACAATATATGTATAGGGCGTTTAAAAATTTCTGGCCTCTTTTAATAAAAAATCTAAAGTGAATTACCAAGAGGACCAAATACATTATCAAACAAGTTAAATCTGAGTAAAGACTGAAGTTGTTGCAAGATAACAGGAAGACACATTTTTAGTATGTAAAGTCTAAGATATAAACAAATAATGTTGCAGGTCCTCTAAATTGCATTGATAGCACTCAGAAATCCTATAGATGCAGCAATATGTTCTAAAGAATATTTCATCTATATATTGCCTGTTTGTAATTCATCAGTGTTTAATATAGACATTGAGCTGATCCTTGGTTCATGACTCCTTATTACAAGGTAAATGAACATTTTAAAGAGAGTTAAGATATTTTGTAGTATGAAACTAGTTCTGAAGTCTGGATATCTCATTTACAGGCATAGTGAATGAAATCTCCCACAGAATTATCAACCCATAAGTGTAACTACCATACTGAGAAGGTATTTTGCATCTCTTGCAGAAATTGTGAAGTTAGTGTGTGATGGTCTTCTGGACATATTCAGACATGGCTTTTTACCAGAAAGCTCTCCTTTAAGTATGTAGTCTGGTGGGCTTCAATGACACTGTCAGTGTGACAGTTGACTGTGGACTACCCAGGGTGTCAGCCTGTTTAGATCTAGTAAAAAGCCTTTATATAAAACTAAAACCACCAAAGAGGAAAATGAAAGCAATGTATAAAACAACAACCATGAACTTAAAAGGAAAGCAATTTATTAACAGACTTAGCGCCTCGGCCAAAAGCCTTCAAAGATTAAAAAACACCTCACATACATTGACTTAAATACTCCATATAAAACAATTACATAATCAACATACAATTACTTAATCATATATTTCTAATTACGTTCCTTGTTTAAGCCTAATGGCTCTAAGGTGTTGTACTTTAAAATAAACTTTTCTTTATACAATTTATTTTTACTATCAGCACATTCCCCTACAGTCAAACTAACTTTTTCCAGTATACATCCCTTTAAACAGTCCAGATTAGCACCATGAAACTGTTCGCAATGTGCACCCAGAGGACTTTCTAATCTTTTGTTTTTGATATCTCCAATGTGTTGCTGCAAACGTGTTTTAAAAGATCTATAAGTCTCACCAATATAAAATAACTTAAAAGTACACTTCAATATGTATATTATTACTTCAGTATTACATGTATAAACTCCATTTGGATAAAATTTGAGTCCATTAATAACAGAAATCTTATTCACAATATGCTTAAAATAGAACATTTATTACAAGTAAATGTACCCATGCTTAAAAAGATATTACTATATAAAGTAAGATTTGGTGGAATAAAGTTTTTATGTACCACCAAGTCTGCCAGATGTATTACTCTTTTATATGATATACATAAATTATTATGAAGTAAATTCCCCAAACCTTTGTCGCAAAACACCATAGGCCAATCATTTTTCTCTTCCTTAACTATTTGTTCAGTCAAAACAATATATATTGACAAGCCTTCCAGTAGAATTAATTATTAGATGAATGTCATTGAATTATTTTTAACAATTTTCTCTTACTTCGTGACTATCATTATGAGGTGAGCACAGTTGCATTGATCTCCATTCAGCTTCCAACTTGGAGAGCTTTAATGAAGTCAGCCACTAGGTAGGAACATACTCTACTAATTGTACAAGTTCTTTATTCCCTCTGTATGTAAAAAGGTGAGCTCCAGAGTCTAAGGTTAAAACTATTCCAAAACAAACCTTTAGTTCAGTCCCAATTCCCTTAGCTCAACTCACCCTTAAAGATCTTGCTAGCAACATTCGGTTTCTGTAAGCCAAAAAGCTCTAACATTTCCTGGCTCTTGATTGTTTTTTTTTTCTTTTCTTTTTGGACTCCCTCCAGCTGGGGTTGCTCTGACTGGTCCATTAACCCTTCAGGCTCACTCCGCTCCCCTACCCTGCCCCCATATTCCACATGCCCCCAGTGCTTCTACTCTTGTGCACTAGGCTGACACTCCCTCACTCTATCCATCCAATTAGATGCACTTCCTGTTATCCTGTTTCCTCCTCCTAGATGTATAACATGCTCGTGCTTCACCTATCACTTCTTACTGCACTCATATTACTATCTCACCACACTACTTATCACCACAACACATTCCAGACACCCACTTTTCATCACACCACAAACCCACCTTACCGTACTACTCCATGTACATATCTCACTATCTGTCCTACACTTGTCAATATTACTATCCTCCAATATTTTCCATTTAAATTAATACCTACTAAATATAGTCATTATAATCCTCAGTTATTCTACAATGAGCTTATCAAATGATTGAAACTTCTTACCAACATTGCCTCTAGGCTACTGCTTAGTGGTGACATCCACCCAAACCCTGGACCACTCTCAGATAACACCAACCCTCCTAGTCACTCTAGTCTCGACACCTCTACACATCCAATCCTAAACAGAAAAAAATCAGACCTATTGCTAATGAACATTAATATCAGCAGTATAGCTAACAAATTGGATATCCTCCATGCCACTCTAGCCACATACTCCCCAGACATAGTCATAATCACTGAAACATAGTTAAAACCAAGTACAAAAGATAATGAAATACTACACCCATCTTACTCCATACTACGGGTGGATAGACTCAATAAAAAAAGAGGTGGAGTTGTTGTCCTCTTTAAAAGCCATCTCACTTTAACTTTCCTTAAATTTAAAACTCCACAACTGGACAGTGCAGAAATCATCTATACCACAACAACCATAAATTCAAGAAAAACACTTAATATAATTGGCTGCTATATCCCACCTCAAAATAATGTCCCAGTTATAAAATGTCTATTGCACTGGGCAAGTGGTACCTTTAGTCAGGAAACATTCATACTCAGTGATTT
The DNA here is from genome assembly GCF_019279795.1 of Protopterus annectens. Classification (NCBI taxonomy): domain Eukaryota; kingdom Metazoa; phylum Chordata; order Ceratodontiformes; family Protopteridae; genus Protopterus; species Protopterus annectens. Next base: position 148,496,611 of record NC_056741.1, on the reverse strand, counting down.
TAATTTAGACTGGTTTGCATGTGATACAGATCACCCCATCCATCACATAAACTTGCATGGTTTTACACAAACTATTCAAGAACCTACCCGAATAGATAAAGCTAGTAAAAAACAATCCACCTTGGATTGGATATTACTAAATAACTCCTCTCACTCATTCCAATCAGGTTGCCTTCCTGTTGGTCTGAGAGACCACCTACTCACATTTCTTATACGACAACACATATTCCCACCAAAACCTACTATGTTTAAACAACTCAGAAAAAGCATAACTTTAATTTTTACGACTTCCTAGCTGACCTACAAAGGTGCAATTGGACTCCACTCAGATATTTTGACCTAGATGATGCAGTGAGCCACTTTAATAAATCCCTTTTAGATATATTAAATGCACATGCCCCTGTTGGAACCATTAGAGTCAAATCATACTATGCCCCCTGACTAAGCAGAGATACTAGGGCCCTTCTGAAAACTAGAGATAAAGCCTGAGAACTATGGTTTAAGACTAACACAGTAGTTTCTAAACAACAGTATCAAGAACTTAGATATAAGGCAAAAAAACAAAACAAAACAGGATAAAATAAATTTCTATCATAACATTCAAAACACATATCAAAACCCCCCTCAAAAATTCTGTCCGGTAATATAACTCAATCATTCACACAAGAAAATCTACTGCACCAATCCCAAATATCCACAACAATTCCGATAGCATAGCTGCCATTTTTAACAAACATTTTACTAAATCTGTAGTTGCCCTTTCCAAACAGCAAACCCCTACTCCTGATACCAATCCAGCCAAGTCTACAATCAGCGGTGCCTCATTTTCTTTCTTCCCAGTTCCTACAGCCACTATAAAAAAACACTGCTACAGAAACTAAAACCTGCTACACTTGTCGTAGATAACTTACCCAGTGAATACCCCAAAATTGCAGCTGAATCTATAGCCTTCCCAGTATCAATCCTTATAAATAGATCCATTCTCGAAAACAAGGTCCCTCAACTGTGGAAAATTTCCCATGTAATCCCACTTCATAAAGGCGGACCTTCCACAGAACTGACAAACTATCGGTCAATTGCTATTCTTTCACCTCTTTGTAAGCTGCTCGAAAAGTGTATTCATCTCCAGGTCATGAAATTCTTACTAACAAATAACCTTCTTGTAAACACTTAACATAGGTTTCACCCATTACATAGTACCACTACAGCGCCTTTATCCTTCACTAATACCATAAACCGGTCAATAACTACAACTTTGTATCTGCCATCTTTCTAGGCCTATCAAAAGCTTTTGATATGGTCTCCCATTCCAAACTAATAGATGCACTAACTGAACTATCCTTCTCACCATCTGCCACAGCATGGTTTCATAACTATTTATCTGGCCATCAACAATCTGTTCTATGGCAGGGCGACCTGTCTCCACACCTTCCTTTATCCAATGGTGTCCCCCAAGGATTCATCTTAGGCCCTCTCCTTTACTCCCTCTTTACTAATAATCTAAGCACAGCTACTCCCCATGGTTCTATAATACAATATGCAGATGATTCAACATTTATTTGTGCTACCACTTCTCTATCAGCTCTTCATTCTCAAACACAGGAATCTTTCATTTCTGTTAAAATAAGGTTAACCAATGCCCATCTAATCCTGAACCCAAACAAAACTAAATTATTACTCTTCCAACCTAACAAGACATCTGTCTCGTGCCCAACATTTAACTTAATAGCCAAAGACAATACTGTGAGATCGCTGACAACCCATACAAAGCTTCTTGGAGTGGAAATAGACAATACCCTAAAATTTGACTTGCATATCTCCCTAACTATAAAAAAGTCCGTAAGAAACTTGGAAGTCTATATAGGCACAAAAGGCTCCTGACCACAATGGCCAAAATTACATTATCACAAAACCATCTGCTCTCCACTCTACTATATGCCTCTCCAATTTTAACTAATCTAAGGAAAACTGACTTATCTAAGCTAGAAGCGTTATAATAAAATTTCTAAGTTTGCTAATGACTGCCCATATAGAACACATCATTGTACAGCTTTAAGGATACTAGACTGGCTTGAGCTTCCCAACATTATTCTTTACAACCAATCTCTAACTCACAAAATTGTAACACAACCAACTAGAACCCCTGCACTACAAAATCTCATCCTTCCTTAGAGTTCCAGCAGACCACTTTGCTCTAACAATAAGAACTTACTCACCATCTCCAAGGCCAACAACATTGCAGGAGAATCTTTATTTTCCAACTATATATCTCGTATATGGAACTCCCTTCCTAAATCCATTCTCTCAGTCTCATCCATAGGTTCATAGGTTGGTACTAGACTATCGGCCCTAGGGCCTATACAGGCTTAGCCATAACAATTCCCCGGATATTTCTTCCCACAATATTTACTTCTCTGGACCCCTGTCTAGCAGGGCAACTGACATGATCCCTGGGGTGAATTTCCTATCTCCAATCCAATCATCAAGGTTCCTTTTGAAGAGGGCCAATGAGGCGCTCTGCTTGACATGTATGGGCAGTTTATTCCAGGGTATGGGGAGTCTCTGGGTCAGGAACCTATCCCTCCAGCATGTTTTGTTCATTGTGATGACAAGGTTTAGATCCCTGGAGCATGTGGCTCTGAGGGACTGGGATTTCTTTAAGTGGAGCATGTCCAACAGCTCAGGGTTTGACATGGCCTTGTATGTTAAGCAGAGATCACCTCTGAGTAGACGATATGCCACAGAGTATAGCTAGAGTTTTTTTAGATGGTCAGCATATGGCATCTGCTTTAGGCATGTGATTCTTTTAGTGAGGTATTTCTGTGGCCTTTCCAGCTGTTGCAGATGTCTTGTGAGGTACATGCCAAATGGTTCATTATGCTCTATAATGGGTCTAATGAGGGATGAGTACAGTGGGACAATGACCTCCTTTTTTCTGGATGAAAAGCCTTTAGTGATGAGGTGTGCCACATAGACGTATTTCCTGACTGTTGTGGCGATGTGGTTATCGAAAGTTAGGCCACTGTCCACCTGTGTCCTTAAGTCTCTCATCACACTTTCGATGTTTAGTGTACTGCCACCTATGTGGTAATTCATGGGTACATGTTTTTTTCCAAAGGGGATAACTATACTTTTCTTGGCATTAAGCTTCAGCCCATGGCTCTAGCACCAGGCATCTGTTTCTGTAAGGCCCTTTTGTAGAATATCCACATCATTTGGGGATTCAATAATGGCTCCCAGTTTGCAGTCATCTGCGAACTTTGTTAGCCAGAGTCCCTTACTGTTGGTCTGTACTTCAGAGAAGTAGATGCCAAACAAGAGTGGTCCCAGGACTGAACCCTGAGGTACTCCACTTGTCACGTGTCTGGAGCTGGATTTGGAGTCGGCTACTTTTAATGTCTGGGTTCTGTCAGTAAGCCAGTTGGCAACCCATCAAGTGATGTAGGGGTTTATGCCCAGCTTAGTAAGTTTATCTATGATTCCAGAGTGGGGGATTGTGTCGAAGGCCTTGGTGAGGTCCAGATAGGCTGTGTGGACTGCCTTACCCTCATCCACAGCTCTGGAGACTGATTCGAAGAAGTCAATCAGATTCAGGAGACAAGATCGGCCCTTCACAAACCCAAACTGGGTGGGGTCCAGTGTTTGAAGGTTGCCAATGTCTTTGTTTATAAGTTCCATGATAATGCTTCCCATGCCTTTGCAGATCAGGCTTGTCAGACTGATGGGACGGTAGTTCCCAGAATCCAAGGCGGATCCCCCCTTGTAGAGTGGGATAACTGTAGCTGTGCACCACTCAGTGGGCACGAAGCCTGAGGAGAGGCTATGATTAAACATGACACTTAGGTAAGGTGCCAGTTCATTTTGTAGTTCATGTAGTACACAGCCTGGGATGTCATCTGGTCCCATGGATGCTGTATTCTTAGCTTTGGAGAGTGCACTTTCTACCTGTGTGGCCATGATTACCGAAATTTGGCTATCTTTTGTTATTGAGATGGGCCCTTTAGGGGGTGAGAGGGGGGTGAAGTTGGCACTAAATCGATCTGCCAGGATATTGGCAATATCTTTGGGATCAGTATATTTAATGCCATTCTGTTGTAGCTCAGATCAGATCTGAGCATTGCCATTTAGATTCTTGACATAACTATAGAATGCCTTGTGGTTGTCTTTGGAACCTTTGGCAATTTTATTTTCGTAACTAGCTTTTGAGGATTTTATGAGGGATCTCAGCTTCTTACTGAGGCTGGTGAGGGAGTTTTTTGCATCCTGGGATTTTCCTCTTTTCTGCAACAGTTTCTTCCTTCTGTTGTATAGTTTGTTTATAGCAGGGGACCACCAGATTGGCTTCCTTTTTATGGAGAAGAGCATCTTGGTTCTATCTGGGATGGCACGATTCATGCATGAGTGGATGTGCTCGTACAGTGCCTTAGTGTAGGATTCTGCAGTCAAACTTTCAGATCCCATCTGCATGGGTGTCGTGAAGTTTGTCACTTCTAACTTCAGTAGCATGAAGTTGGCTTTGGAGAAGTTTTTTAAGGAGGTTTCCGTACTGGGGAGTGGGGGTGGGATGTGGATGTCAAGGGTGATTTGCTTATGGTCAGACCTGACCAATGAGGGGGTGACCACTGGTGTGGAGCATCTATCTCCCATGTTGGTAATGACCAGGTCTAGGATATTGGAGCCCCTGGTGGGACAATGGATTAGTTGATCCAGGGCACTGGAATTTATGAATTCCAAGAACCGTTGGGAAAAGGAGTTGGTACCCGAGTAGTTTTCCCAGTTAATGGCAGGGTAGTTAAAATCACCCAGTATTAGGGTGTTTGGTTGTATCTAAATATTTTCCAGTATGTTTAGAAAGGTGTAGTAAGAATGTTGGGGCATAGTGGGGGATATGTAGCAAGCTACAATTTGGATTGCAGTCTTACCTAGTGTTAGTTGCACCTGGAGAATTTCAGATGTATTATGTTGGGCAACTAGCCTGGAGGTGTGAATATCCTTGGTGAATATGGACACTCCTCCATCTTTAGAGTTTTGGTCTTGGTTTTATGGCCAAAAAGTTTGGTAAGAGTTGTATCCTGTTATTGCAGGGGTGCTCTCTGGAGCCTTGAACCAGGTCTCAGTTACTGCACAGATATTGATGTTCTCCATTTTTAGGAGTGCCTCGAGAGAGTGCATTTTGGGGTTTAGACTTCTAACATTGAGTAGCATTACCTTCAGAGCATGCTTGTATCTGTTACGGTGGTGGTTTTATCCTTTGAACCTTGCCTAAAAAAGGCACTATAGGGGTGGCAAGACCTTTAGCCAGTAACCTGAATTCCAGAGGTGGCAGGTGCAGACCATCTCTGGCAAAGCATCGTGGTTTGTTGATCACTAACCTCCTTAAGCCATCACTTAAAGCTTATCTAAAAAAATAAGTGGCTATGTTCCTGTACTAACCCCTCATGAATGCTCTGATACATCATAGTATACCCCAAACATATCCAACTTCTCCCCCGGTGTTTAATCCTTTGTTCCTACCGACCTGTCTTAACCTTATATCTCAACATAAGTCATACTTTACAAATAGTGCGAGCTATGTTCAACGCTTAGGTTTTGTTGTCAAGATGTAACAAATTTGTATGTTTTTATGTATACTACATTTTGTTTACTTTATACTTTACTTATTATTCTAATATGTGCATGAAAATTTACTGTTACTCGTGGAGCTTTTTTCCCTAGGACTCCTCTGAAAAAGGACCTGTGTTCAGTCGGACTTTCCCAGTAAACAAATGTTAAATAAATAAATACCATACTTTTTGTCCAAGTCTAGTTTGGTAAAATACCCCAAATGTAAACCCTTATTTAACAAAATAAGATACTCATCCATTGCCTTATGGTAACTTCTCACATCACATTTTTCATATATATCTGTATTCTTTAAATGTGCATAACATATTTCAGCATATTGTACATGATTCATAATTACAATTTTATTTCCCTTATCTGCTGGTTTCACCACAACCTTCTAATCTTCACACAACTTTTTAAAGGCAGACCATTGTTCTTTACTCAAATTTTACTGAACAACCTGTTTATTTTTCAAAAATGTATAAAATAAATTTTCCACACAATAATTTAAAACTGTTATAAAACTCTGGATATTTTCATTTGTATATGGTGGTATAAATGTTGTATCACTTTTAATCTTACTTGTGTCTAAAGCACTATAAGCATTATTTGGTACTTACGTATTATCGCAACCACTTTTCTAACTGATAATACGTAAGCACCAACTACTCGTGTGGTGTTCAGGTGGTGAGAAAAGCATTTGACATAATTGTGTCAATCGCAAACTACAGAAATTTTGAAAATATTCACAGATTTTTAGCCTCCTGTCCTGCCGTTATTTTGGGTTTCTGCCAGATGTCATGCACCACCATGTTGACACAAATGTGTGTCATCGTTACTTAGTAGGCAGACCTTCCCTTCAGTTACAGGTAAAAGGTGAATGCACAAGTTAAAACTGGTAAAGTTCATTTTCAGTTTGTGCAATGTGACATGCACTGATCATTTTCCCGGAGTAAGACATGAACTAGCCCGTTGCACATAACTGCAGCTTTTCTTCCGAGTGCGAGCAATTGCTTCAGTGTAACGACTTCACACTTGTGTCTGACTGCCATTCCAGCTATACATACCTATTAACTGTCCAGATTTGCGCACAATGTCCAGCTTTTTACGCATATTTTTTTTGTATGGCCCTCATAAAATGTGTGACTGTCTACCAAGGCAGCCGGATGATCTCAGGATGGAAGTCAGTAGGTACTGCAATACATACACAGTATGTGTAGCAGCAGCCAGTTTATTTTTACTTTTCAGTAAGTGTCATTGGCAATGGACAGTCAGGAAGAGGAATTTACCTATTATGCCTGTTCCCATTTCAGAACCCATGTAATACACAAGTTATTTGGAGTTTACACAACCCTTTTTACTGTCCATTACACGTGTTCCGCAATGACATTATGAATTACACCACATTAGAAATGTGATTCCGATAATACATAAGTAGCCATTATTTTGTTCATTTACAAAATGTTCTTCACCAGGCACACAAAAAAAAAAATGACATATCAGCACTACTGTCAGCATCAAATAACATATTATCAATTTGTTTTTCAAAAAAGTCTGCCAGGTGCAATTTCCTACCAAGCAGGAAAAGTTCGCACTTTAAAATGTATAAGTGAGGTAATACTGTGGGTAGGAACTTTAAACCCAAATTTAAAACTGAAACTGCTGCTTCTGAGACATCTATAGAAGATAGATTTTAACACCAACAACTCAATTAGAGACACTGTCTCAATACAAACATTAGTACTATTTTGTTTTTTCATTGTTTCTACCAAATGAATGTCTGTCAGTATTTTTATTTTTGTTTTGCCCCCAGTCATTTCTGTCTCATTTCCCTTGTATTGATGTCCTGAGGGAGTGTCACTCAGAAACCTTTTAGCATATATTGAATTTTGGGCTGCTAGTAATGGTGGATATCCATCTGTTTCACTTTCTCCCTCCGAAGTAGCCTCCATTTCATCCTATGTAGCGAAGGAGATGGAAGGCGCTTTATAACTTCCCTTTCCTGTACTCGATGATGTCACTGCACTAGATTAGCGTTTCCATAGAAACATCTTATCCAAATTATAGTCTTTCAAGTCTCTACTAATTTTATTTTTCTTTCGATCTATTAATTCTTTTTCATAATCTTTCAATTTATTGATCTCCACCAATAACCTATCGATGCGAGTTACATTTAGTTGTTCATTCAATTCAGCACTAACCAACAGCACCTCCGCCTGCTACTCACTGATTTTAAAGATTGTATCTTCCTCACTCTGTGGGTCAAATAGAGTAGTGTGGCTTTTGAATGCTGTCAGTCCCCGTGGAGCAATATTTAATTCCAAATATCTCCTTAAGCACAAAATATTGAAGTGAACATTTGTTTCTTTAAATAACAAATTCTCTAATTTACCATTCAATTCTTGGAGTTCAGTAGAAACCATCACAGTACCTGTAGAGCCCACAGTTGCAAAAGGATTGTCAAATCTCCCGTTTCTTTCAGATGTATGCTTGTCCCCAAAGTTCATCAAAGCTTCTGTTGTTGTAGGAATATGCTCACTCATCTAGAATACATATTGCTCTATAGTGCATTGTATGCTGTCTGAATTATCTTCCCAAAATATATGAGGGATATTGTTGATAGGATCTGTAGCCATAAAAACAAAAATAAAACCACCAAAGAGAAAAATGAAAGCAATATGTAAAACAAACAGCCACGGACTTAAAACAGCAATTTATTAACAGACTTAGCGCCTCGGCTAGTAAAAGGCTGTAACACACTACCACACCAAAGCATTATTACTATTATGATTAACTGTGTTATAAATTCAGTTATAAGTAGATGGGTAAAACAGTAGATAAAGGAAAAAATGACAATGGTTAATAATTTTGGATACGTTACTCCCATTGGTGAATGTACCAGTTGGGGTTATTCAGGTGTCAACTTGGACCTGTATTATTTTTTCCCCACTTACCCATAGTTTGATAAAGACTGGTTGCAAAAATATATGCACAAGTTCAAAATAGAGTCTATAATAACATCTTCTGAAGACTGCTATAGGCTGAATAATTGTATAATGTCAGCAAGGTTGCCAGACATCCCTGTTTGAGAGGGACTGTCCCGAGATCAGCAGCCCAATCCTGAGTCCCACACTGATGGTTAAAATCCCAGTGAAACAGCCTCTGCTTTGCAATTTTTGATTGGCTCATATACCGGCATATGAGCTAATCATAAATCGCAAAGTGGAGCTACTTCTGTTTAATGCAGAACTACCTGCTGTTCCGCATGAAATACCTTTTTTTTTTTTTGTGTCCCTACCTGCCCCTTTAGAAATCTGGAAACCCTAAATGTCAGTAAATTTATAGACTATAGATATGGGACTCAAATTTATGTTTAAAAATTATGTTTTGGGTAAATCTAGACTGCAAGTTCCATTGTATTCGAATCATCAGCTCTTATCTACCGTGGATGCCATTTCTGTTTTTGGGATAACTGTTGGTAGTAAGGGGACCTTTCATGATCGTTCACTGTCAGTGAGAAGGAATGATTAAGAATACGTCTTTTATTAAGGGTGACATTCACCAAGGATCCCAACATCCTGTTTAACTTTTATATATCTTTAATTCAGCCTGTTGTATAATGCAGTATAGTTTTCTGTGTCTGCTGAAAAATATGAGATAAGAATGCTAGAACTAGTTCAAAGGAAATTCATGAGAAGAATTCCGAATTTTACATGCTATATATATCAGAAAAATGGTGAGACTCAATCTATTCAGGCCACTTAGGGGTAAACTGTATATGGTTTAGCAACTCCTTAAAGGATAAGTTTCTTAAAACTTTTCTCAAGTGCTTTGTCAATATGTAACTATCAAATGATCACAAAAACCTGTTATGGCTTTATTATATCATTAAATGCATACTGCAAATACGCTGAAACATGACTAACATACTCAGGTTGAGGTCAAAAGTTCATGCATATGGTAAGCATGAAGACACTGAAACACACAGAAGCAATGTAATATCTTTTTTGGAACAACATAGGTTTTGCAGTCATTCGAGCTTTTGAGCTGACAATAGCCTTTCATCAAGAGTTAAGTTACTGATATTAGATACAGTGCTTAAATATCCATTTGTGCTTAGAAAGTGGAGTACATCATGTTTGTGTGATTAAACTCTGTGAGACTAAAACTATAGAAGACCAGGTCATGTCTTGCTTTAACAATGAAAGACTGCAGTGTTACATTAAGGTCAATGTTTATTTAACAAAGAAAATAACAACTCAGACACACATGCGCGTGAGCACGCGCACACACCCACACACAGACACACACACACACACACACACACACACACACACACACACACACACACACACACACACACACACACACACGTAAAGTGACACGCTGCACATTTTTTCCACACTGGCATTTTTCAGGTGTGTTTTTTAGCCATTTGGAAATAAATGTTATATTTCCCTTTCAAGGTACAAGTGGATATTTAAGCAATGTATCTCCCCGTAAGTAACTTAATAACTCCTGGCAAAGCTAATCCCTTTTGGAAGGAACTATAAAAACAGCCAGAATGACTAAAATATTCAGTACCTTGTAGCTGCCTTGTACAGATGCATCTCTGAGGCTTCTTTTGAGAAGCAGTCAGCCAAGGCTTCCTGTCAGTCAGATAAAACCTCTTTTTGTGACCCCTTCCACATATATAAATAATAATCTTATTTTAGTTTTACTGCTTACATTGTTTTTGATAGAAATTGTGGTATATTTAAGAATACCAGCTTTTTAGGCACATTGGTGGATGTTCCTCTATTCCCATTATTGTCTGTTAAGGCACTGCTTTCTAGCAATAGACTGTCCTTTTGTGTCGTAGGGCTTAGTTTATGTTTATTTAGATTTATTTTAAGTCGGAGTAATTTTTCTAGGGGGAAGAAACATTTCTTTATGTGGATGCTTGTCTATACATGGCATTTACCTATTTTTTCTCTGAATTTACAGGGCAGATAATTTCCTTAATTTTGCCTAATTTGACATCAGAATTTTGTGTGCTGCTTGTATAACTGTGTTTTGGGAAATTATTGCCATTTTTAAGGGATGGGTGCTGTTTATGTTTACTAGTGACCACTTACATTCTGACTGGCCCAAATGCAGTTTGGTTTCATCAAGGGCAGGTCATGCCTATTCAACCTGGTAGACTTCTTTGAGAAAGTTACCAAAAAAAATGGGTAATGGCAAAATGGTTCATACTGCCTACCTTGACCTGGTCAAGGCATTTGACACAATTCCCCGCTCAGGCATTGTTGACAAACTTAAGAAATTAGGTACAAACCCTTATGTAACTCAGTGGATAGCCAGCTGGCTCACAGACAGGACCCAGGAAGTTAGAATTGGGGAATCCACCTCTACAAAGATGATAGTCTCAAGCGGAATCCCCTCAGGGATCACTCCGGGAACTGCTCCTTTTTGCATTTACTTCTCTGAAGTCAAGGCTAATGTCAACAGCCTCTGGCTGACTAAATTTGCAGATGATTGCAAATTAGGAGCTGTCAGTACATCCCCCACTGACACAAATGTTCTGCAGGAAGTGCTGACAAAAACAAACAACTGGTGCTGGAGCCATGGACTAAAACTAAATGCCAAAAAATGCATAACAGTATCCTTCGGAAAGTCATCCACCCCTGGTAACTATCATATTGACAACACACCCCTAAGAGTTGGCCCAGTAGTCAGGGACTTGGGGACACTCTTAGACAGTAACCTAGCCTTTGACCATCGTGTGTCTACACTAGTGAGGAAATCATTCTATGCTGTGCATCTTATAAGCAATGGTATGGCATCTAGGCCCAAGGAAGTTATTGTTCCACTGTATTTGCCATTCATCAGACCTATCATTGAGTACAATGCCCCCTTTGGAATGTATTTAATCAGGCATATCTAACAATCGGAATGCCCACAGAGGTTCCTCACTTAAAGAATACAGGGTGTAAGTAATATGTCATATACAGACCACCTCTAGGCTCTATCCCTGTATTCTGTCTCCTACAGGCTATTGAGGGTCGATCTGTGCCTGGCATATAAGGCATTGTCAGACCCTACTCTGATGGAGCTCCTGCATATCTGCAAAACAAACAGCACCAGCATTACCTGTTTTAAAGACTTAAACTTTGCCTGTGATATCAATAGCACCTGCTGGAGAAGCAGGTATGTATCCCAGAGATTTCCCATTCTCTGGAACAGGCTCCCCATCCATGTGAAGCAAAGTTCCTCCATAACCCAATTCAAGTGTAACTTGGACAATTGGATTGGGAACAGGAAATTCATCCCTGGTTTGGCACCTATGTTTCTAATGGACATAGACAGCCTGCAAATGGTTCATCTTCCAGGCACCTGCTTGTAAATGTTTCACCTCCCAAGCCCCTGCTTACACTTATCAAGGGTACCAGAACTTTTCAGAGATTTGGGATTCATGGCTTGGCTTAAAAAGGCCCCCATGGTTATTAGCCTAGTAAACACTTTAAACTTATTAACCTGTAGGCATATCTTACCTGCAGTCAGACTTCTTTTCCAGCTGTAGCATGAATGCTTACCTCATTCTTTTTGGGCCATCTCTAAATGAACTTAAAAAGAAAAAAAAATTTAAAGCAAGAGTCCTTGCTTTCTGTGCAGTTCATTCAATACATCAGCTGACATGGGGCGGGTGATTCTGTAGTGGCCATTACCAGATCAGTAGTCTATTTTCCTATTTCCTTGAATCCCTCTACTGTAATTTTGTCAGGCATGTCATCTGTGGCTAATCCAGTGTCCAACTTGGGCATGGGAAAACCATCCATTTTAGGTACAGGAAATACCTTGAGAAGGTCTTCTCAAAGTCCCAGGGGAAAGAGATGTTTTACTTGGGAAGATATGCTGTCCCCTAGCCCTTCCACCCTCAAGAAAGATCCTAGACAAAAGAAAAAAATAATCACTTAGAAAGTAGGGATATGGCTTTGTTGGCTAAAATAATGGTATTACCTTGGCCAAGAGTTTATTGTAGGCAGTCAGTTCTGGGTGTCACATGCCTCCTCCTAAAACTTGTGCCTCTTCTTCTAGGGAAAGGGAATTTCCTTCAGATAATCCAGATGTTGACAGAGATAGGGTGATGTCTATTGAAGGGTCTGTATCCCAGGACTGTTATGCTTTTTATTTTGCTGTGACTATTTCCAGACCAAAGGATGTATATTCTTGGGAACAGACAGTTGTTCCCCCTGAGATGGGCAGCTATTATGACTTAGTTGAACAAGAAAACACCCAGTAATGCGCCCCTTTCTCTTGATCTTCCAGGATCAGAGGATGCCTTTAAAGCTGTCTGTAATGCTCCTGATCCTCTCTCATCAGTTACCAAGAAAGCATATAAATTATATAGAGTTTCTCAAGCTAACAAATATATTTATTCTCATCTTAAGGCAGATCCAGCTGCAGTTATACTTATGGCTCCTCTAGCAAGAAAACTCTTTTCCACCTCCAACCCACTTCCTGGGGATAAAGAGGGCAAATGATTGGACAGACAGGATAAGACACTTTTTTCCTTCTGTTCTAGCCTTTAATACAAACCAGTAATAAAACAGGCAAAACCAAATAAGTCCAAAGATGATGGATATCTTTTTCTTCTTCTTCTTCTTTCGGCTTTTCCCGGTTAGGGGTCACCACAGCGGATCACCTGTCTGCTCACGATTGGCAGTGGAGTTTTACGGTGTCGAGTTGCCAGCCCAAAACCCAACCTTCCACAGAAGGCACACGCATGCACTCACGCCTAGGGCCAATTTAGAGTGTCCAATCCACCTACAGCATGTCTTTGGGATGTGGGAGAAAACTGGAACACCTGGAGGAAACCCACACGACCACAGGGAGGACATGCAGACTCCGCACAGAAGGCACCCCAGCCGAGGATCGAACCGGAGAACCTCTTGCTGTGAGGTGGCAATGCTAACCGCTGCACCACCGTGGCTGCCCCAAAGATGATGGATACCAATAAGATTAAAATTATGAGCTATGGGTATATCACACCATGGAGGAAACATTTTTGTTATTCAGAAGGTGTGGTATATGTTGCGTTATGTGACTCCTGTGACGTCTATTATGTGGGAAAAACTATCATGGCACTTAGACAGAGAATCTACCAACATGTGTATGATATCAAGCATAAGAATGATAATAATGCATTGCATAGGCATATCAGCCTTTTTCCAATGCATGCTTTTCAATTGTTTATAGTTGATCAAGTGAATTTGGGACCACTGGGTGGGGGGGGATGGGGGGTTCGGGGCTCGGATGAATTTTTAGAATTCATGGAGCTTAAGTGGCAGGTTAAAACCAATGCCTGTCAAGCTCCTGGATCAAATGATGGGATTTCTATCAGTTCTGTATTAAAGTTTAAATCCATGTTTTTTATGTAATTCATAAGTATTTTTATTAGTTGTGCATAATGGATTTTTCTCACACTTATTTTTATTGATTCGTATTAGCATTATTTTATGAAGGAAGTGGTGTTTTAACTGTGAACCAATGAGAGTTTGGGGTGTGCTATTTAAAGATATACTTTTGTGGTTAATGCCTTTCTGTTCTAGCCTTCAGAAGCCTCAATAACCAGGGCTATATGTGGAGGTTTTCTTTAAAATGTGGAACCCAACAAGGCTAAACAGCATCTTCAAGACAATGACCTGAAGTACAAAAGACTGCTGACAAGGGATCAACCTCAACAAACTGCAAAGTGAGATGACTCTCACAAAAAGGCTACAGCAAAAATCCAACACAAATCCAAGGCAGATGTAAAAAACACACCGTTATTACTAAGATAGTTTAGTGCTTTCATCCCTAATAACAAACAGGATTTTTTCAGAACCAACAGTACCAGTAGATCAACCACTTAAATAATGGCGTAATTATGCATTGAGTTATTATACCCAATCAAATATCAAATTTTAAAGGAACTATTTAATCAAACAAAATATACAACATTGATAATAAAAACATTAAATCAAAAGTTGTACATCCTAAACTCATGTAATTATATCACCCTAATAAATACATTATTGGTGTAGACTGTCATTTTAAAAAATGATAATACGAAGAATGTATGTATGTATATATATATATATATATATATATATATATATATATATATATAAAACAAGATTAGAACACTTATTCCCAAGGGGTATTTAACTAGAACAACACTGATGTACCTTGGACTAATCTGGAAGTAACACACTGGAGTCGGTTGCAGATTTAAGCGCTTTCGTTCGCTTGTTTATTTTTTCAAATAGATCGAACTTCTTCAGAAATCTACATTTTGCATTCCAACTGTGATTAAATACTGTTATGCAAATATCATTTGACGTGTTTGTACGTCCTTACAGCAACAGGTAACTAGCTTAGCCATTTGAGGAGGCACTTTATGTTTAGATTGCCGTTGAGCCCTGGGGGTGTGTCTGCTTTTGTTTCTATCTGCCATTTGAGTTCCCTGAGCTCGAGCGGTGTACTGGATTCACCAGTAAAGGTGGTAACTTTTTCCAGTACTTGGAACTTGAATCTAGATGGTTGTACACATTGCTCCGCATGCTTTGCTAATGCGTTGTTACCATCGCCTCGCCTAATGGCTTGGTAGTGCTCCTTAATTCTGTCGCTGAGCCTCCGTGTGGTCATCCCTATGTAGAATGCATTGCACCGCTCGCATGTTGCGATGTAAACTACGTTTGTTGTGTTGCAATCGTATGCATCTTTAAAGCGGACAGTTTTGTTTAAAGAACTTAACACTAGTTTGTCACCTACATTAATGTACTGGCAGCATATGCAGTTTTTGCATGGCTGTGTGCCAGTCAGTGTCCCTGTCTTTGGTGTTAGCTCACCCTTGTAACGAAACTCGAACATTTGTTTGAGTGAGTTCGTTTTTTTGTAAGTGAACTGAGGTTGGGGTCCTAATGATTTCTGCAGTTCTGGGCTGCAATCTAGGATGTCCCAATTTTGACTGATTGTTTTTTTAATGGCTTCGGCGTCAATCGAAATTGGTAGAGGGAATCTCAGGTTTTGAGAGTCCTTTTTGTCTTTGTTTTTCTTGTATCCTTGGGCCAGGATGGGGGAGTGCCTATCATGTCTGTGGTCTGTAACTTCTTGGGCGACTTTGTCAACCATGAGGTTAGGGTATTGTTTCTCGAGAAATAGATTTTTTAGCTTAAGGCTCTCAATTTCAAATTGGTCATCTTCACTTACTAGCCTGCTTAGGCGGACAAACTGCCCTTTGATTATGTTCTTTTTTATGAACGGGGGGTGCTGACTTCTGAAGTCAAGCAAGTTATTTTTGTGTGTTGGTTTTCTGTACAGGTTAGATTCGAATCTCTTTTTGCTGTTGTCCCAGCTGAGGGTGACATCTAGGAAGTTAATCTTAGTACCTGACCCTGCTAGCGTAAAGTCTATGAACTGGATGCTTTCCTTGATTCTTGCTAGGAAGCATTCGAGTTCTTTTTCTTTTGCTTTCCATACCAGGATCATGTCGTCTATGTAACGTTTGTAGTACGCTACATGTTCGAACCCCTTAAGTTTGGTGAGGGAGTCTGCCTCCCATGCGCTGAGGACTAGATTTGCGTAGGCAGGCGCCATTTTCGCGCCCATAGCTACGCCTTTTAGCTGATGATAGATTTTGTCGTCAAACGAGAAAAAATTGTTCTCTAGGACTGTTTTGAGCAGGGTGCACATTGTGTCTGCTCTTGTTGCGTCTATTTTCCTGTGTGCTGTGAGGTATCTGTGTACCAGGCTTAGTCCCTCTGTGTGGGGAATGCTTGGGTACAGCGCTACTATGTCTAGCGTAACTAGGGTGATACTTTTTAAGCTTTGATTTTGTTGGACCTGGTAGATTCCGTTGAGAAACTCCCAGGAGTCCTTCATGTAGTGTTCAGAGCTTTGTACGATTGGGTTGAGGTAAAAATCTAGTAACTCGGAAACAAATTCTGTTTGCTTTTTGGACGACACTATGTGTCTAAGTGGCGGGTCTGTTTGATTCTTGTGGATCTTGGGGATCCCAAACAGTTTCCCTACCTCTGGAGAGTCTACTGTCATATATTCCAGTTCCTCTTCACTGATCCTGTTTTGGCGCGCTAATTTGAGAAGTGTTGAGTCTATCTCTTTAAACTTACTCAATACTTCGTCTTTACTGATTAGCTTAAATGAAGAATCCTGAGATAAAATATCTAACATTTTGTTGTTGTACTTCTCGTAGTTCATTACTACGATCCCTGCCCCTTTGTCTGCCTTCATGATTCTAAGTTGTTTCTTGTTACAGATTTCGTGCAGTTTATTTTTTTCTTTTAGATTAAGGTTGCTTCTGTAGTGCCGTGGTTTGTTCTGGAGCAGTACCCTGATTTCATTTTCACATAACTTTGAAAATACATTAATGTTGCTGTTGAGCAACGGGTTGTAAGTGCTTTTTCTTCTGAGTACTGGTGGCCCTGGGTCACCATCGTCAGACGAATCGCTAGTTTGGCTGCAGTCTTGTGTGCTGCGCTGCGTTTGTTGTTCTGCTTTGTCGGCAGCCGCTGTGGCTGCTTTTTTCTTTCCAGTGGGGCGCTCACCCTGGCTCTTTTTGTCTGTCTGCTTGGGGGGCATTCCTGCCTCCTTTGCGCCGCATATTTCTATTCTGTTTGAATCTGTCTGTTTAGATCCGTTCCCTGTGACTAACTGTCTAGAACTGTCCCTGTCGTGTTTCTGAACATGGTTTGCGTACTTTCTGTCTGTGCTGTTCGTTACTTTCTTGCCTCTTACCTGAGCGTAATTGTCGTTCATTGTATGACCGACAGCTTTGCCATTTTCAGTAACAGTTACCATAAAACTTTTAACGTTTGCATTACAACAACATTTAGCGTTTGCATTACAACTTTTATTGCTCTTGCTTACTGTATTTTTATCATTGGTATCTATCAGCGTTGTGATATGATAAAGACCAGCTGTATTATTAGCAACATTGAACACATTGTTATCAGCATTGAACACATTAATATCATTAGTAGTACTGTATAATACATTAGCGTTAAACAAAGGCGGTGAGCTGCCGCTAGCCTCAGAGGGGGCGTATGAGTGTGTTTTACTCACGTTCGTATTAGCTCTATTACCACTATCGCTTACTGTCCCTCTATTGTTTGTCCTGTGACTTGTTGGCGAACTGGCAACATCGTGGCAATGGTGTTGCGTCACAGTGGTTTCCCGCGGCAACAAATCCGCCCATCCTTCCATGCTATCGGGCTCATCATGCTCGAAATTTTTATTGTGAAACTTGTGCCTCAAATTGAGTTTGCGGCAATAAAGCTTAAGATCTAGTATCACATCTGTGGTTTTAGCTCTCTGTGATGGGATGAAATTGAGACCTCTGTTGAGGAGGTCGCAAGTGTCCTTGTCCAGTACTGTGTCCGAGAGGTTAAACACGTTGTTGGTGGCCTTCCTGCTTGATCCTTGTAGTAGCTCGGGTACTGCCACCTCCTTGCTAGTGTTGGGAGGGATTATTGTCTCCTGTTCCGGAGTGACCAGTTGGTGGCTCCGGGTTTCCCTCTGTTGTTTAGAGTCTTTCCCCGGCCTCTTTGACCCGTTCCCCTCCCTCTTTGGGGAGTGTGGTTCAGGTCTGGGGGCTCTATTTGTGTGCCCCTGGATAAAAAAGAATTATTGAAAGTAGGTCCTGGTGTTGCTTGTGGTGGGGCTCCTTTTGTCCCCGTCTCTCTTTGGGGACCTTTCTTTTCTTTTGTCGCGTTTGGCGGGTCTTTTGCCGTCGTGTTTTGACCCAAACCTCCTTGTCTCCGGGAATTGCTAGTGTCCGTCTGTTCATGAGCCATGTGCGTCTCGTTAGTTCCTGGTGTTATTTCTTCGTATTCGGGATCCTCGATGTCGGAGTTGTGTTGCCTCAAATGTACCGGGAAGGCTCTATTGTCTTGGTACTCTTTCCAATCTCTGTTAAGTTTTTTCTTTTTCTTCTGTGTGACCACTTTCACGTGTTTGGCAATTTTGGTATTGCAGTCGTACCACTCCATGCTAAGCAGATGGAAGCATGGGTGTTGTGTGATGCTGTCGCTAATGGCCGTGATTTCATCTTTCAGTTCTCTTAGCTTGTTATCATTGTGTGTGGTCAATGCTTTCATTGCTTGTATACCTGCGTTGTTGTAGATTTTGCACAGTTCTTTGTATGCTCCGTCTGTGGATTTGATCCCGTTGGGGATCTTGTATGCTCGGAGCCCTTTCGGTACTATCTCTAGCTCAATGCATTTAGCTAGGTAATAGTTATCAAATTCCACATTTTTGTATACGGTGAGGAGTTTTTCCAGTTTGTAAATGAGGAATTTGCAGTCCCCTAGTGTGAGTAAGGGGGCTTCTGCTGGCTCAGAGTCTGAATTCCTTCCGTCCCTTTCTTGGTTTGTGGGTTTGTAGTTCGCGAGAGGGTTGCTCGCTTTACTTTGAAGGAATTGATCAATTAGGCTCGTTTTGGTGCTGGTCCTCTCCTCTGCTTTACCTTGCGGTGTGGTCCTGGGGATCCCTGTCCTTTGGCTGCTACATGGCGCATTTAGCTCTTTGAGCAGGTTTTCAGCGATTGCCGAGGATTGCGAGAGGGAACGGGCTAGCGAAGCCATGTTCGTTGGAATGCTGTAAACCGACAAGTCAAACAAGTCTTGGCTGTCTGGGTTTGATCCGCAGCTCCGTTGTTCTTCCATGATTGAGAAGTGGTACTTTTAAAAACTTTAAAACAAGATTAGAACACTTATTCCCAAGGGTATTTAACTAGAACAACACTGATGTACCTTGGACTAATCTGGAAGTAACACACTGGAGTCGGTTGCAGATTTAAGCGCTTTCGTTCGCTTGTTTATTTTTTCAAATAGATCGAACTTCTTCAGAAATCTACATTTTGCATTCCAACTGTGATTAAATACTGTTATGCAAATATCATTTGACGTGTTTGTACGTCCTTACAGCAACAGGTAACTAGCTTAGCCATTTGAGGAGGCACTTTATGTTTAGATTGCCGTTGAGCCCTGGGGGTGTGTCTGCTTTTGTTTCTATCTGCCATTTGAGTTCCCTGAGCTCGAGCGGTGTACTGGATTCACCAGTAAAGGTGGTAACTTTTTCCAGTACTTGGAACTTGAATCTAGATGGTTGTACACATTGCTCCGCATGCTTTGCTAATGCGTTGTTACCATCGCCTCGCCTAATGGCTTGGTAGTGCTCCTTAATTCTGTCGCTGAGCCTCCGTGTGGTCATCCCTATGTAGAATGCATTGCACCGCTCGCATATTGCGATGTAAACTACGTTTGTTGTGTTGCAGTCGTATGCCTCTCTAAAGCGGATAGTTTTGTTCAAAGAACTTAAAACTAGTTTGTCACCTACATTAATGAACTGGCAGCAGATGCAGTTATTGCATGGCTGTGTGCCTGTCGGTGCCCCTGTCTTTTGAGTTTGCTCCCCTTTGTACCGAAACTCGAACATTTGTTTGAGTGAGTTCGTTTTTTTGTAGGTGAACTGAGGTTGGGGTCCTAGTGATTTAAGCAGTTCTGGGCTGCAATCTAGGATGTCCCAATTTTGACTGATTGTGTTTTTAATGGCTTCGGCGTCAATCGAAATTGGTAGAGGGAATCTCAGGTTTTGAGAGTCCTTTTTGTCTTTGTTTTTCTTGTATCCTTGGGCCAGGATGGGGGAGTGCCTATCATGTCTGTGGTCTGTAACTTCTTGGGCGACTTTGTCAACCATGAGGTTAGGGTATTGTTTCTCGAGAAATAGATTTTTTAGCTTAAGGCTCTCAATTTCAAATTGGTCATCTTCACTTACTAGCCTGCTTAGGCGGACAAACTGCCCTTTGATTATGTTCTTTTTTATGAACGGGGGGTGCTGACTTCTGAAGTCAAGCAAGTTATTTTTGTGTGTTGGTTTTCTGTACAGGTTAGATTCGAATTTCTTTTTGCTGTCGTCCCAGCTGAGGGTGACATCTAGGAAGTTAATCTTAGTACCTGACCCTGCTAGCGTAAAGTCTATGAACTGGATGCTTTCCTTGATTCTTGCTAGGAAGCATTCCAGTTCTTTTTCTTTCCATACCAGGATCATGTCGTCAATGTAGCGTTTGTAGTACGCTACATGTTCAATCCTTAAGTTTGGTGAGGGAGTCTGCCTCCCATGCGCTGAGGACTAGATTTATGAGGCAGGCGCCATTTTTGCACCCATAGCTACGCCTTTTAGCTGATGATAGATTTTGTCGTCAAACGAGAAAAAATTGTTCTCTAGGACTGTTTTGAGCAGGGTGCACATTGTGTCTGCTCTTGTTGCGTCTATTTTCCTGTGTGCTGTGAGGTATCTGTGTACCAGGCTTAGTCCCTCTGTGTGGGGAATGCTCGGGTACAGCGCTACTATGTCTAGCGTAACTAGGGTGATACTTTTTAAGTTTTGATTTTGTTGGACCTGGTAGATTCCGTTGAGAAACTCCCAGGAGTCCTTCATGTAGTGTTCAGAGCTTTGAACGATTGGGTTGAGGTAAAAATCTAGTAACTCTGAGACAAATTCTGTTTTTGTTTTTTTGGACGACACTATGTGTCTAAGTGGCGGGTCTGTTTGATTCTTGTGGATCTTGGGGATCCCAAACAGTTTCCCTACCTCTGGAGAGTCTACTGTCATATATTCCAGTTCCTCTTCACTGATCCTGTTTTGGCGCGCTAATTTAAGAAGTGTTGAGTCTATCTTTTTAAACTTACTCAGTACTTCGTCTTTACTGATTAGCTTGAATGAAGAATCCTGAGATAAAATATCTAACATTTTTTTGTTGTATTTCTCGTAGTTCATTACTACGATCCCTGCCCCTTTGTCTGCCTTCATGATTCTAAGTTGTTTCTTGTTACAGATTTCGTGCAGTCTATTTTTTTCTTTTGAATTAAGGTTGCTTCTGTAGTGCCGTGGTTTGTTCTGGAGCAGTACCCTGATTTCATTTTCACATAACTTTGAAAATACATTAATGTTGCTGTTGAGCAACAGATTGTAAGTGCTTTTTCTTCTGAGTACTGGTGGCCCTGGGTCACCATCGTCAGACGAATCGCTAGTTTGGCTGCAGTCTTGTGTGCTGTGCTGCGTTTGTTGTTCTGCTTTGTCGGCAGCCGCTGTGGCTGCTTTTTTCTTTCCAGTGGGGCGCTCACCCTGGCTCTTTTTGTCTGTCTGCTTGGGGGGCATTCCTGCCTCCTTTGCGCCACATATTTCTATTCTGTTTGAATCTGTCTGTTTAGATCCGTTCCCTGTGACTAACTGTCTAGAACTGTCCCTGTCGTGTTTCTGAACATGGTTTGCGTGCTTTTTGTCTGTACTATTCGTTACTTTCTTGGCTCTTACTTGAGCGTTATTGTCGTTCATTGTATGACCGACAGCTTTGCCATTTTCAGTAACAGTTTCCATAAAACTTTTAACGTTTGTATTACACCAACATTTAGCGTTTGCATTACAACAACATTTATTGCTCTTGCTTACTGTATTTTTGTCATTGGTATCTGTCAGCGTTGTGGCATGATAAAGACCAGATGTATTATTAGCAACATTGTACACATTGTTATCAGCATTGAACACATTAATATCATTAGTAGTACTGTATAATACATTAGCGTTAAACAAAGGCGGTGAGCTGCCGCTAGCCTCAGAGGGGGCGTATGAGTGTGTTTTACTCACGTTCGTATTAGCTCTATTACCAATATCGCTTACTGTCCCTCTATTGTTTGTCCTGTGACTTGTTGGCGAACTGGCAACATCGTGGCAATGGTGTTGCGTCACAGTGGTTTCCCGCGGCAACAAATCCGCCCATCCTTCCATGCTATCGGGCTCATCATGCTCGAAATTTTTACTGTGAAACTTGTGCCTCAGATTTAGTTTGCGGCAAAAAAGCTTAAGGTCCAAAATCACATCCGTGGTATTGGCTCTCTGGGATGGAATAAAATTGAGACCTCTGTTGAGGAGGTCGCAAGTGTCTTTGTCCAGTAATGTGTCCGAGAGGTTGACCACATTGTTGGTGGCCTTCATGTTTGTTCGTTGTGGTAGTATGGAAACTGCCCCTTCTTTGCTGGTGCTGGGGGGGACTATTGTCTCCTGTTCCGGAGTGACCAGTTGGTGGCTCCGGGTTTCCCTCTGTTGTTTAGATTCTTTCCCCGGCCTTTTTGTCCCGTCCCCCTCCCTCTCTGGGGAGTGTGGACCAGGTCCGGGGGCTCTATTTGTGTGCCCCTGGATAAAAAAGAGTTATTAAAGGAAGGTCCCGGTGTTGCCTGTGGTGGGGCCGCTTTTGTTTCCGCCTCTCTTTGGGGACCTTTCTTTTCTTTTTTCCGGTTTGGCGGGTCTTTAGTTTTCGTGTTTTGACCCAAATGTCCTTGTCTCGGGGAGTCGCTAGTGTCCGTCTGTTCATGAGCCATGTGCGTCTCGTTCGTTCCTGGTGTTGTTTCATCGTATTCGGGATCCTCGCTGTCGGAGTTGTGCCGCCTCGTTTGTACTGGGAAGGCTCTATTGTCTTGGTACTCTTGCCAATCTCTGTTAAGTTTTTTCTTTTTCTTCTGTGTGACCACTTTCACGTGCTTGGCAATTTTGGTATTGCAGTCGTACCACTCCATGCTAAGCAGATGGAAGCATGGGTGTTGTGTGATGCTGTCGCTGATGGCCGTGATTTCATCTTTCAGTTCTCTTAGCTTGTTATCATTGTGTGTGGTCAATGCTTTCATTGCTTGTATACCTGCATTGTTGTAGATTTTACATAGTTCTTTATACGCTCCGTCTGTGGTTTTGATCCCGTTGGGGATCTTGTAGGCTCGGAGCCCTTTCGGTACTATTTCTAGCTCTATGCATTTAGCTAGGTAATAGTTATCGAATTCCACATTTTTGTAGACGGTGAGGAGTTTTTCCAGTTTGTAAATGAGGAATTTGCAGTCCCCTAGTGTGAGTAAGGGGGCTTCTGCTGGCTCCGAGTCTGAATTCCTTCCGTCCCTTTCTTGGTTTGTGGGTTTGTAGTTCGCGAGAGGGTTGCTCCCTTTGTTTTGAAGGAATTGATCAATTAGGCTCGTTTTGGTGCTGGTCCTCTCCTCTGCTTTACCTTGCGGTGTGGTCCTGGGGATCCCTGTCCTTTGGCTGCTACATGGCGCATTTAGCTCTTTGAGCAGGTTTTCAGCGATTGCCGAGGATTGCGAGAGGGAACGGGCTAGCGAAGCCATGTTCGTTGGAATGCTGTAAACCGACAAGTCAAATAAATCTTGGCTGTCTGGGTTCGTTCCGCTGCTCCGTTGTTCTCCCATGATTGCGAAGTGGTACTTTTAAAAAACTTTAAAACAAGATTAGAACACTTATTCCCAAGGGGTATTAACTAGAACAACACTGATGTACCTTGGACTAATCTGGAAGTAACACACTGGAGTCGGTTGCAGATTTAAGCGCTTTCGTTCGCTTGTTTATTTTTTCAAATAGATCGAACTTCTTCAGAAATCTACATTTTGCATTCCAACTGTGATTAAATACTGTTATGCAAATATCATTTGACGTGTTTGTACGTCCTTACAACAACAGGTAACTAGCTTAGCCATTTGAGGAGGCACTTTATGTTTAGATTGCCGTTGAGCCCTGGGGGTGTGTCTGCTTTTGTTTCTATCTGCCATTTGAGTTCCCTGAGCTCGAGCGGTGTACTGGATTCACCAGTAAAGGTGGTAACTTTTTCCAGTACTTGGAACTTGAATCTAGATGGTTGTACACATTGCTCCGCATGCTTTGCTAATGCGTTGTTACCATCGCCTCGCCTAATGGCTTGGTAGTGCTCCTTAATTCTGTCGCTGAGCCTCCGTGTGGTCATCCCTATGTAGAATGCATTGCACCGCTCGCATATTGCGATGTAAACTACGTTTGTTGTGTTGCAGTCGTATGCCTCTCTAAAGCGGATAGTTTTGTTCAAAGAACTTAAAACTAGTTTGTCACCTACATTAATGAACTGGCAGCAGATGCAGTTTTTGCATGGCTGTGTGCCCGTCGGTGCCCCTGTCTTTTGTGTTAGCTCACCTTTATATCGAAACTCGAACATTTGTTTGAGTGAGTTCGTTTTTTTGTAGGTGAACTGAGGTTGGGGTCCTAGTGATTTAAGCAGTTCTGGGCTGCAATCTAGGATGTCCCAATTTTGACTGATTGTGTTTTTAATGGCTTCGGGGACAACCGAAATTGGTAGAGGGAATCTCAGGTTTTGAGAGTCCTTTTTGTCTTTGTTTTTCTTGTATCCTTGGGCCAGGATGGGGGAGTGCCTATCATGTCTGTGGTCTGTAACTTCTTGGGCGACTTTGTCAACCATGAGGTTAGGGTATTGTTTCTCGAGAAATAGATTTTTTAGCCTAAGGCTCTCAGTCTCAAATTGCTCATCTTCACTGACTAGCCTACTCAGGCAGACAAACTGCCCTTTGATTATGTTCTTTTTGATGAACGGGGGGTGCTGACTTCTGAAGTCAAGCAAGTTATTTTTGTGTGTTGGTTTTCTGTACAGGTTAGATTCGAATTTCTTTTTGCTGTCGTCCCAGCTGAGGGTGACATCTAAGAAGTTAATCTTAGTACCTGACCCTGCTAGCGTAAAGTCTATGAACTGGATGCTTTCCTTGATTCTTGCTAGGAAGCATTCCAGTTCTTTTTCTTTTGCTTTCCATACCAGGATCATGTCGTCAATGTAGCGTTTGTAGTACGCTACATGTTCGAATCCCTTAAGTTTGGTGAGGGAGTCTGCCTCCCATGCGCTGAGGACTAGATTTGCGTAGGCGGGCGCCATTTTCGCGCCCATAGCTACGCCTTTTAGTTGGTGATAGATTTTGTCGTCAAACGAGAAGAAATTGTTCTCAAGGACTGTTTTGAGCAGGGTGCACATTGTGTCTGCCCTTGTTAAGGCCCATTTTCCTGTGTGCTGTGAGGTATCTGTGTACCAGGCTTAGTCCCTCTGTGTGGGGAATGCTCGGGTACAGCGCTACTATGTCTAGCGTAACTAGGGTGATACTTTTTAAGCTTTGATTTTGTTGGACTTGGTAGATTCCGTTGAGAAACTCCCAGGAGTCCTTCATGTAGTGTTCAGAGCTTTGTACGATTGGGTTGAGGTAAAAATCTAGTAACTCGGAAACAAATTCTGTTTTTGTTTTTTTGGACGACACTATGTGTCTCAGTGGTGGGTCCTTTTGGTTTTTGTGGATCTTGGGGATCCCAAACAGTTTCCCTACCTCTGGGGAGTCTACTGTCATAAATTCTAGTTCCTCTTCACTGATCCTGTTTTGGCGCGCTAATTTGAGAAGTGTTGAGTCTATCTCTTTAAATTTACTCAATACTTCGTCTTTACTGATTAGCTTGAATGAAGAATCCTGAGATAAAATATCTAACATTTTGTTGTTGTACTTCTCGTAGTTCATTACTACGATCCCTGCCCCTTTGTCTGCCTTCATGATTCTAAGTTGTTTCTTGTTGCAAATTTCGTGAAGTTTATCTTTTTCTTTTATACTGAGGTTGCTTTTGTAGTGCCGCGGTTTATTCTGGAGCAGTACCCTGATTTCATTTTCACATAGCTTTGAAAATACATTGATGTTGCTGTTAAGCAACGGGTTGTAGGTGCTTTTTCTTCTGAGTACTGGTGGCCCTGGGTCACCTTCGTCAGACGAGTCGCTAGTTTGGCTGCACTCTTGTGTGCAAGGCTGCGTTTGTTGTTCTGCCTTGTCGGCAGCCGCTGTGGCTGCTTTTTTCTTTCCAGTGGGGCGCTCACCCTGGCCCTTTTTGTCTGTCTGCTTGGGGGGCATTCTTGCCTCATTTGCGCCGCATATTTCTATTCTGTCTGAATCTGTCTGTTTAAATCCGATCCCTGTGTCTAACTGTCTAGAACTGTCCCTATCGTGTTTCTGATCATGCTTTGCGTACTTTTTGTCTGTACTATTCGTTACTTTCTTGGCTCTTACTTGAGCGTTATTGTCGTTTATTGTTTGTTCGACATCTTTATCAGTTTCAGTAACAGTTACCATAAAACTTTTAACGTTTGCATTACAACAACATTTAGCGTTTGCATTACAACAACATTTTTTGCTCTTGCTTACTGTATTTTTGTTATTGGTACCTGGCAGCGTTATGGTATGGTAAAGAACAGATGTATCATTAGCAACATTGTACACATTGTTATCAGCATTGAACACATTAATATCATTAGTAGTACTGTATAATTCATAAGCGTTAAACAAAGGCGGTGAGCTGCCGCTAGCCTCAGAGGGGGCATACAAGTGTGTTGTACTCACGTTCGTATTAGCTTTATTGCCAATATCGCATACTGTCCCTCTTTTATTTGTCCTGTGACTTGTTGGCGTACTAGCAACATCGTGGCAACTGTGTTGCGTCACAGCGGTTTCCCGCGGCAACAAATCCGCCCAACCTTCTAAACTATCGGGCTCGTCATGCTCAAAGTTTTTACTGTGAAACTTGTGTCTCAAATTGAGTTTGCGGCAATAAAGCTTAAGATCTAATATCACATCCGTGGTTTTGGCTCTCTGGGATGGGATAAAATTGAGACCTCTGTTGAGGAGGTCGCAAGTGTCTTTGTCCAGTACTGTGTCCGAGAGGTTGACCACGTTGTTGGTGGCCTTCACGTTTGTTCGTTGTGGTAGTTCGGGAACTGCCACTTCCTTGCTAGTGCTGGGAGGGATTATTGTCTCCTGTTCCGGAGTGCCCAGTTGGTGGCTCCGGGTTTCCCTCTGTTGTTTAAGCTCTTTCCCCGGCCTTTTTGACCCGTTCCCCTCCCTCTCTGGGGAGTGTGGTCCAGGTCTGGGGGCTCTATTTGTGTGCCCCTGGATAAAAAAGAATTATTGAAGGAAGGTCCTGGTGTTGCCTGTGGTGGGGCCCCTTTTGTTTCCGCCTCTCTTTGGGGACCTTTCCTTTCTTTTTTCGCGTTTGGCGGGTCTTTTGCCGTCGTGTTTTGACCCAAACCTCCTTGTCTCGGGGAGTCGCTAGTGTCCGTCTGTTCATGAGCCTTGTGCGTCTCGTCAGTTCCTGGTGTTGTTTCATCGTATTCGGGATCCTCGCTGTCGGAGTTGTGCCGCCTCGTTTGTACTGGGAAGGCTCTATTGTCTTGGTACTCTTGCCAATCTCTGTTAAGTTTTTTCTTTTTCTTCTGTGTGACCACTTTCACGTGTTTGGCAATCTTGGTGTTGCAGTCGCATTCACTCCATGCTAAGCAGATGGAAGCATGGGTGTTGTGTGATGCTGTCGCTGATGGCCGTGATTTCTTCTTTCAGCTCTCTTAGCTTGTTGTCGTTGTGTGTGGTCAATGCTTTCATTGCTTGTATACCTGCGTTGTTGTAGATTTTGCACAGTTCTTTGTATGCTCCGTCTGTGGAATTGATCCCGTTGGGGATCTTGTATGCTCGGAGCCCTTTCGGTACTATCTCTAGCTCAATGCATTTAGCTAGGTAATAGTTATCAAATTCCACATTTTTGTATACGGTGAGGAGTTTTTCCAGTTTGTAAATGAGGAATTTGCAGTCCCCTAGTGTGAGTAAGGGGGCTTCTGCTGGCTCCGAGTCTGAATTCCTTCCGTCCCTTTCTTGGTTTGTGGGTTTGTAGTTCGCGAGAGGGTTGCTCGCTTTACTTTGAAGGAATTGATCAATTAGGCTCGTTTTGGTGCTGGTCCTCTCCTCTGCTTTACCTTGCGGTGTGGTCCTGGGGATCACTGTCCTTTGGCTGCTACCTGGCGTATTTAGCTCTTTGAGCAAGTTTTCAGCGATTGCCGAGGATTGCGAGAGGGACCGGGCCAGCGAAGCCATGTTCGTTGGAATGCTGTAAACCGACAAGTCAAACAAGTCTTGGCTGTCTGGGTTTGATCCGCAGCTCCGTTGTTCTTCCATGATTGAGAAGTGGTACTATTATGAACTTTTTAAACAAGATTAAAACACTTATTCCCAAGGGGTATTTAACTAGAACAACACTGATGTACCTTGGACTAATCTGGAAGTAACACACTGGAGTCGGTTGCAGATTTAAGCGCTTTCGCTCGCTTGTTTATTTTTTCAAATAGATCGAACTTCTTCAGAAATCTACATTTTGCATTCCAACTGTGATTAAATACTGTTATGCAAATATCATTTGACGTGTTTGTACGTCCTTACAGCAACAGGTAACTAGCTTAGCCATTTAAGGAGGCACTTTATGTTTAGATTGCCGTTGAGCCCTGGGGGTGTGTCTGCTTTTGTTTCTATTTGCCATTTGAGTTCCCTGAGCTCGAGCGGTGTACTGGATTCACCAGTAAAGGTGGTAACTTTTTCCAGTACTTGGAACTTGAATCTAGATGGTTGTATGCATTGCTCCGCATGCTTTGCTAATGCGTTGTTACCATCGCCTCGCCTAATGGCTTGGTAGTGTTCCTTGATTCTATCGCTGAGCCTGCGTGTGGTCATCCCTATGTAAAATGCTTTGCACCGCCGTGATGTTGCGATGTAAACTACGTTTGTTGTGTTGCAATCGTATGCATCTTTAAAGCGGACAGTTTTGTTCAAAGAACTTAACACCAGTTTGTCACCTACATTAATGTACTGGCAGCATATGCAGTTGTTGCATGGCTGTGTGCCAGTCAGTGTCCCTGTCTTTGGTGCTAGCTCACCCTTGTAACGGAACTCGAACATTTGTTTGAGTGAGTTCGTTTTTTTGTAAGTGAACTGAGGTTGGGGTCCTAGTGATTTGTGTAGTTCTGGGCTACACTCTAGGATGTCCCAGTTTTGACTGATTGTTTTCTTAATGGCTTCGGCGTCAATCGAAATTGGTAGAGGGAATCTCAAGGTTTGAGAGTCCTTCCTGCCTTCATTTTTCTTGTACCCTTGGGCCAAGATGGGGGAATGCCTATCATGTCTGTGGTTTGTTACTTCCTGGGCGACTTTGTCTACCATTAGGTTAGGGTATTGTTTTTCAAGGAATAGGTTTTTTAGTTTAAGGCTCTCAATCTCGAATTGGTCATCTTCACTCACTAGCCTGCTTAGGCGGACAAACTGCCCTTTGATTATGTTCCTTTTGATGAACGGGGGGTGCTGACTTCTGAAGTCAAGCAGGTTATTTTTGTGTGTTGGTTTTCTGTACAAATTGGATTCAAATCTCTTTTTGTTGTTGTCCCAGCTGAGGGTGACATCTAGGAAGTTAATCCTAGTTCCTGAACCTGCTAGCGTAAAGTCTATGAACTGGATGCTTTCCTTAATTCTTGCTAGGAAGCATTCGAGTTCTTTTTCTTTTGCTTTCCATACCAGGACCATGTCGTCTATGTAGCGTTTGTAGTACGCTACATGTTCGAACCCCTTAAGTTTGGTGAGGGAGTCTGCCTCCCATGCGCTGAGGACTAGATTTGCGTAGGCGGGCGCCATTTTCGCGCCCATAGCTACGCCTTTTAGCTGATGATAGATTTTGTCGTCAAACGAGAAAAAATTGTTCTCTAGGACTGTTTTGAGCAGGGTGCACATTGTGTCTGCCCTTGTTGCGTCCATTTTCCTGTGTGCTGTGAGGTATCTGTGTACCAGGCTTAGACCCTCTGTGTGGGGAATGCTCGGGTACAGCGCTACTATGTCTAGCGTAACTAGGGTGATACTTTTTAAGCTTTGATTTTGTTGGACTTGGTAGATTCCGTTGAGAAACTCCCAGGAGTCCTTCATGTAGTGTTCAGAGCTTTGAACGATTGGGTTGAGGTAAAAATCTAGTAACTCTGAGACAAATTCTGTTTTTGTTTTTTTGGACGACACTATGTGTCTAAGTGGCGGGTCTGTTTGATTCTTGTGGATCTTGGGGATCCCAAACAGTTTCCCTACCTCTGGAGAGTCTACTGTCATATATTCCAGTTCCTCTTCACTGATCCTGTTTTGGCGCGCTAATTTAAGAAGTGTTGAGTCTATCTTTTTAAACTTACTCAGTACTTCGTCTTTACTGATTAGCTTGAATGAAGAGTCCTGAGATAAAATATCTAACATTTTTTTGTTGTAATTCTCGTAGTTCATTACTACGATCCCTGCCCCTTTGTCTGCCTTCATGATTCTAAGTTGTTTCTTGTTACAGATTTCGTGCAGTCTATTTTTTTCTTTTGAATTAAGGTTGCTTCTGTAGTGCCGTGGTTTGTTCTGGAGCAGTACCCTGATTTCATTTTCACATAACTTTGAAAATACATTGATGTTGCTGTTGAGCAACGGGTTGTAAGTGCTTTTTCTTCTGAGTACTGGTGGCCCTGGGTCACCATCGTCAGATGAATCGCTAGTTTGGCTGCAGTCTTGTGTGCTGCCCTGCGTTTGTTGTTCTGCATTGTCGGCAGACGGCGTGGCTGCTTTTTTCTTTCTAGTGGGCCGCTCACCCTGCTTCTTTTTGTCTGTCTGCTTGGGGGGCATTCTTGCCTCCTTTGCGTCGCATATCTCTATTCTGTCTGAATCTGTCTGTTCAGAACCGTTCCCTGTGACTGCCTGTCTAGAACTGTCCCTATCGTGCTGCTGATCATGGTTTGCGTACTTTCTGTCTGTGCTGTTCGTTACTTTCTTGCCTCTTACCTGAGCGTAATTGTCGTTCATTGTATGCCCGACAGCTTGGCCATTTTCAGTAACAGTTACAAAACAACTTTTAGCGTTTGCATTACAACAACAATTAGTGTTTGCATTACAACTTTTAATGCTCTTGCTTACTGTATTTTTGTCATTAGTATCTATCAGCGTTTTGGTATGATAAAGACCAGATGTATTATTAGCAACATTGAACACATTGTTATCAGCATTAAACACATTAATATCATTATTGGTACTGTATAATACATTAGCGTTAAACAAAGGCGGTGAGCTGCCGCTAGCCTCAGAGGGGGCGTATGAGTGTGTTTTACTCACGTTCGTATTAGCTCTATTACCACTATCGCTTACTATCTATTGTTTGTCCTGTGGCTTGTTGGCGAACTGGCAACATCGTGGCAATGGTGTTGCGTCACAGTGGTTTCCCGCGGCAACAAATCCGCCCATCCTTCCATGCTATCGGGCTCATCATGCTCGAAATTTTTACTGTGAAACTTGTGCCTCAGATTTAGTTTGCGGCAAAAAAGCTTAAGGTCCAAAATCACATCCGTGGTATTGGCTCTCTGGGATGGAATAAAATTGAGACCTCTGTTGAGGAGGTCGCAAGTGTCTTTGTCCAGTAATGTGTCCAAGAGGTTGACCACATTGTTGGTGGCCTTCATGTTTGTTCATTGTGGTAGTATGGAAACTGCCCCTTCTTTGCTGGTGCTGGGGGGGACTATTGTCTCCTGTTCCGGAGTGACCAGTTGGTGGCTCCGGGTTTCCCTCTGTTGTTTAGATTCTTTCCCCGGCCTTTTTGTCCGTCCCTCCCTCTCTGGGGAGTGTGGTCCAGGTCTGGGGGCTCTATTTGTGTGCCCCTGGATAAAAAAGAATTATTGAAGGAAGGTCCTGGTGTTGCCTGTGGTGGGGCCCCTTTTGTTTCCGCCTCTCTTTGGGGACCTTTCCTTTCTTCGCGTTTGGCGGGTCTTTAGTTTTCGTGTTTTGACCCAAATGTCCTGTCTCGGGAGTCGCTAGTGTCCGTCTGTTCATGAGCCATGCCCGTTCGCTCCTGGTGTTATTTCCTCGTATTCGGGATCATCGCTGTCGGGGTTGTGTTGCCTCATTTGTACCGGGAAGGCTTTATTGTCTTGGTACTCTTGCCAATCTCTAAGTTTTTTCTTTTTCTTCTGTGTGACCACTTTCACGTGTTTGGCAATCTTGGTGTTGCAGTCGTACCACTCCATGCTTAGCAGATGGAAGCATGGATGTTGTGTGATGCTGTCGCTAATGGCCGTGATTTCGTCTTTCAGTTCTCTTAGTTTGTTTTCATTGTGTGTGGTCAATGCTTTCATTGCTTGAATGCCTGCACTGTTGTAAATTTTACACAGTTCTTTATACGCTTCATCTGTGGTTTTGATCCCATTGGGGATCTTGTAGGCTCGGAGCCCTTTCGGTACTATTTCTAGCTCTATGCATTTAGCTAGGTAATAGTTATCAAATTCCACATTTTTGTAGTTAGTTAGGAGTTTTTCTAACTTGTAAATGAGGAATTTGTGGCCCCTGGTTTGGGGTTTGGGCTGTTTTTTGTCCCTTTTTGGTTTTTTTTTTTGTTCGGGGTGCTCCCTTTTTTGAAGGAAATTGTTTTAGGGTTTTTGGTCTGGGTTTTCCCTTTTTCCTTGGGGGGTTTTGGGGATTTCCCCGTCCTTGGCTGCTTTTGGGCCTTTTCAAGGTTAGGGATTCCGGGGATTAATAGCAACCATTTCTTGGAAAACTTAAACCGAGCAAAATCTTTTTTTTTCTTTTTGCTGCTCCTTTTCCAATATTTGTGTTTTTTTCTTTAAAAAGTTAGAAATTTTTTTTCCAGGGGGTTTTTAACTGAAAATTTTTGTCCTGACCCTTTTTGGAAGTAAAATGGATTTTTTTGAAATTTGGGCCTTTCCTTCTTTTTTTTTTTCAAAAATTTTGAATTCTTGTCTCATTTTTTTCCCTTGTTCTTATGGGAAAATAAATTTTGGGGGGTTTTTTTTTTACACCCCAAAAAGTTTTTTTTCCCAAAGGAAAAATTTGTTTGATTTTGACGGGGGTGCGTTTTGTTTTCTTTTTGTTTTGGTTCCCTGGGCTGGGGGTCTTTTACCTAAATTTTTTAAATTTTGGGGTTTTTTGTGGTTTCCTTGGCTCCGGAGCCCTTTGTATGTTAACTTTTTAACGAATTTGGTTGAGGTTTTGTTTGGGGCCTTTGTTTTTTTTTTTACCCTTTTGTAAAAGCCACATTTGGGGTTTAAAAATTTTTTGGGGCCCGTTAAAAATTTTTTCAAAATGTTTTTGTTAAAAGAATTTTTTAAATTTTTTTTTTTACTTTTTTGGAATGGACGATATTTTTTCTGGCTGTGTTTTTGTTGTTTCTTTGATTTTTTTTTTTAAATTTTTGAGTTATTTTTTTTTGAATGGTTTTTTTCCTGTTTGGGTTTTCAATCCCGGGTTTTTTTCCCAATTTTGATATTTGTTTTTAAAAGGGGTTGGTGTCTTCGGGAAAAGGTGGGGGAATCTCAGGTTTTGGAGTTTTTTCTTGTTTTTTTGTTCCTTTTTCCCCCTGGGTGTTTTTTCTTCCTTTTTTGGGGTTTACCCGGTTTTTGGGGTTTTTTTTTGGGGATTTTTTTGGCCTTTTAAAATTTTCCTTATTTGTTTGAATTTTTTTTATTTTTTTTTTTTTATTATTTTTTTTTCTTATTTTTTTTTTTTTTTTTTTTTTTTTTTTTTTTTTTTTTTTTTTATTGTTTTTTTTTTTTTTTTTTTTTTTTTTTTTTTTTTTTTTTTGGGGGGGGGGGGGGGGGGGGGGGGGGGGCGGGGGAGGAGGGGGGGGGGGGGGGGGGGGGGGGGGGGGGGGGGGGGGAAAGGGTCCGGGGTTCCCTTTTTGTTTTTTTACTAAAATTTTTCTAAAAATTTTTTTTTTGTCTTGTTTTTTAACAGGGGGGTTTCCCCACCCTTTTTTGTCTTGCTAGGAAACATTGGAGTTCCGTTTCTTTTGCTTTCCATAACAGGACCATGTCGTCTATGTAGCATTTGTAGTACGCTACATGTTCGAACCCTTTAAGTTTGGTGAAGGAGTCAGCCTCCCATGCGCCAAGGACTAAATTTGCGTAGGCGGGCGCCAGTTTCGCGCCCATAGCTACGCCTTTTAGCTGTTGATATATTTTGTCTTCAAACGAGAAAAAATTGTTCTCCAAGACTGTTTTTAGCAGGGTGCACATTGTGTCCGCCCTTTTTGGGTCTATTTTCCTGTGCGCTGTGAGGTATCTTTGTACCAGGCTTAATCCCTCTGTGTGGGGAATGCTTGGGTATAGCGCTACAATGTCTAGCGTAACTAGGGTGATACTCTCTAGGTTTTGATTTTGTTGGACTTGGTAGATTCCGTTGAGAAACTCCCATGAGTCCTTCATGTAGTGTTCTGAGCTTTGCACGATTGGGTTAAAGTAAAAATCTAATAACTCGAATATGAATTCTGTTTTTGTTTTTTTGGAAGACACTATGTGTCTCAGTGGTGGGTCCTTTTGGTTTTTGTGGATCTTGGGGATCCCAAACAGTTTCCCTACCTCTGGGGAGTCTACTGTCATAAATTCTAGTTCTTCTTCACTGATCCTGTTTTGTACGCTAATTTAAGAAGTGTTGAGTCTATCTTTTAAACTTACTCAGTACTTCGCCCTTTACTGATTAGCTTGAATGAAGAGTCCTGAGACAAAATATCTAACATTTTGTTGTTGTACTTCTCGTAGTCCATTACTACAATCCCTGCTCCTTTGTCTGCCTTCATAATTCTAAGTTGTTTGTTGTTGCAAATTTCGTGAAGTTTATCCTTTTCTTTTATACTGAGGTTGCTTTTGTAGTGCCGCGGTTTATTCTGGAGCAGTACCCTGATTTCATTTTCACATAGCTTTGAAAATACATTGATGTTGCTGTTAAGCAACGGGTTGTAGGTGCTTTTTCTTCTGAGTACTGGTGGCCCTGGGTCACCTTCGTCAGACGAGTCGCTAGTTTGGCTGCAATCTTGTGTGCTGGACTGCGTTTGTTGTTCTGCCTTGTCGGCAGACGGCGTGGCTGCTTTTTTCTTTTTAGTGGGGAGCTCTCCCTGGCCCTTTTTGTCTGTCTGCTTGGGGAGTATTCTTGCCTCTTTTGCGTCGCATATTTCTACTCTGTCTAAATTTGTCTGTTTAACTCTGATCTCTGTGCCTATCTGTCTAGAACTGTCCCTATCGTGTTTCTGAACATGGTTTGCATTTCTGTCTGTGCTGTTCATTACTTTCTTGCCTCTTACCTGAGCGTAATTGTCGTTCATTGTATGACCGACAGCTTTGCCATTTTCAGTAACAGTTACCATAAAACTTTTAACGTTTGCATTACAACAACATTTAGCGTTTGCATTACAACTTTTATTGCTCTTGCTTACTGTATTTTTATCATTGGTATCTATCAGCGTTGTGATATGATAAAGACCAGCTGTATTATTAGCAACATTGAACACATTGTTATCAGCATTGAACACATTAATATCATTAGTAGTACTGTATAATACATTAGCGTTAAACAAAGGCGGTGAGCTCCACTGGAAAGAAAAAAGCAGCCACGCCGTCTGCCGACAAGGCAGAACAACAAACGCAGTCCAGCACACAAGACTGCAGCCAAACTAGCGACTCGTCTGACGAAGGTGACCCAGGGCCACCAGTACTGAGAAGAAAGAGCACATACAACCCGCTGCTCAACAATAACATCAATGTCTTCTCAAAGCTATGTGAAAATGAAATCAGGGTACTGCTCCAGAATAAACCACGGCACTACAAAAGCAACCTCAGTTTAAAAAAAAAAAATAAACTTCACGAAATCTGTAACAAGAAACAACTAAGAATAATGAAAGCAGATAAAGGGGCAGGCATCGTAGTCATGAACTACGAGAAATACAACAAAAATGTTAGATATTTTATCTCAGGATTCTTCATTCAAGCTAATCAGTAAAGACGGCACTGAGTAAGTTTAAAAGATAGACTCAACACTTCTTAAATTAGCCAAAACAGGATCAGTGAAGAGGAACTGGAATATATGACAGTAGACTCTCCAGAGGTAGGGAAACTGTTTGGGATCCCCAAGATCCACAAGAATCAAACAGACCCGCCACTTAGACACATAGTGTCGTCAAAAACAAAAACAGAATTTGTCTCAGAGTTACTAGATTTTTACCTCAACCCAATCGTTCAAAGCTCTGAACACTACATGAAGGACTCCTGGGAGTTTCTCAACGGAATCTACCAGGTCCAACAAAATCAAAACTTAAAAGGTATCACCCTAGTTACGCTAGACATAGTAGCGCTGTACCCGAGCATTCCCCACACAGAGGGTCTAAGCCTGGTACACAGATACCTCACAGCACACAGGAAAATGGACGCAACAAGGGCAGACACAATGTGCACCCTGCTCAAAACAGTCCTTGAGAACAATTTCTTCTCGTTTGACGACAAAATCTATCACCAACTAAAAGGCGTAGCTATGGGCGCAAAAATGGCGCCCGCCTACGCAAATCTAGTCCTCAGCGCATGGGAGGCAGACTCCCTCACCAAACTTAAGGGATTCGAACATGTAGCGTACTACAAACGCTACATTGACGACATGATCCTGGTATGGAAAGCAAAAGAAAAAGAACTGGAATGCTTCCTAGCAAGAATCAAGGAAAGCATCCAGTTCATAGACTTTACGCTAGCAGGGTCAGGTACTAAGATTAACTTCTTAGATGTCACCCTCAGCTGGGACGACAGCAAAAAGAAATTCGAATCTAACCTGTACAGAAAACCAACACACAAAAATAACTTGCTTGACTTCAGAAGTCAGCACCCCCCGTTCATAAAAAAGAACATAATCAAAGGGCAGTTTGTCCGCCTAAGCAGGCTAGTAAGTGAAGATGACCAA
The DNA here is from genome assembly GCF_019279795.1 of Protopterus annectens. NCBI lineage: Eukaryota > Metazoa > Chordata > Ceratodontiformes > Protopteridae > Protopterus > Protopterus annectens. Next base: position 148,459,529 of record NC_056741.1, on the reverse strand, counting down.
TTTGAAATTGAGAGCCTTAAGCTAAAAAATCTATTTCTCGAGAAACAATACCCTAACCTCATGGTTGACAAAGTCGCCCAAGAAGTTACAGACCACAGACATGATAGGCACTCCCCCATCCTGGCCCAAGGATACAAGAAAAACAAAGACAAAAAGGACTCTCAAAACCTGAGATTCCCTCTACCAATTTCGATTGACGCCGAAGCCATCAAGAAAACAATCAGTCAAAACTGGGACATCCTAGAGTGTAGCCCAGAACTACACAAATCACTAGGACCCCAACCCCAGTTCACTTACAAAAAAACGAACTCACTCAAACAAATGTTCGAGTTCCGTTACAAGGGCGAGGTAGCACCAAAGACAGGGACACTGACTGGCACACAGCCATGCAACAACTGCATATGCTGCCAGTACATTAATGTAGGTGACAAACTGGTGTTAAGTTCTTTGAACAAAACTGTCTGCTTTAAAGATGCATACGATTGCAACACAACAAATGTAGTTTACATCGCAGTATGTGAATGATGCAAAGCATTCTACATAGGGATGACCACACGGAGGCTCAGCGATAGAATCAAGGAACACTACCAAGCCATTAGGCGAGGCGATGGAAACAATGCATTAGCAAAACATGCGGAGCAATGCATACAACCATCTATATTCAAATTCCAAGTACTAGAGAAAGTCACCACCTTTACAGGTGAATCCAGTACACCTCTTGAGCTTAGAGAACTCAAATGGCAAATAGAAACAAAAGCAGACACACCCCCAGGGCTCAACGGCAATCTAAACATAAAGTGCCTCCTTAAATGGCTAAGCTAGTACTTGTTGCTGTAAAGACGTACAAACACGTCACAATGATATTTGCATAACAGTATTTATTTACAGTTGGAATGTAAAATGTAGATTTCTGAAGAAGTTCGATCTATTTGAAAAAATAAACAAGCGAACGAAAGCGCTTAAATCTACTACCGGCTCCAGTGTGTTACTTCCAGATTAGTCCAAGGTACATCATTGTTATATATATATATATATATATATATATATATATATATATATATATATACACACACATATATATATGGGTCTACTTTGATTCACTGAAAATTAATTTCACTGAATTTCAAAACACTTATGCCAAATCACTGAAAGCTCAAATCACTGAATCACATTTCACTGAATGTAAGTACTGTTGGGCAAATAAAATGTATATGCCCTTTTCCCTACTGTAGTGCAATCCTGGAGTTAGTATATATAGTTAGGGGGGGGGGGTACAACCCCCCCCACCTATTCTTGGTTTTATATAGTTAGTTTTCAGTGAAAAGAGATTCATAAATATAAAAGCTAAGTAGGTAGGGGGCTACGCCCATCACACCCCCCTTAACTATATATATGAACTTCAGGATTGCACTACAGTGGGGAAAAGGGCATATACGTTTTAGTTGACCAACAGTACTTACATTCAGTGAAATGCAATTCGGTGAAATGAGATTTCAAGGATTTGAGCTTTCAGCGATTTTTTTGACGGTGAATTGAAATTCAGTGAAATGCGTTTTCAATGAATGAAAGTAGACCCATATATATATATATATATATATATATATATATATATATATATATATATATATATATATATATATATATGTGTGTGTGTGTGTGTGTGTGTATAAAATATACAGGCATAATTTCTAAAAGGCAACAGGCAGCAATTAATATAATGTTGGCTGTTAATTTAAAAACATTACTTCAAATTTGCATTGCTTTTAATTTCAAAACACATATAATAGACAAAAATTCATTCAACCTGGGGGGGGGGGGTGCTGTCAGCACTGGTTTTCAACTGCCATTTTAGCTCACAAAGTTCTAAGTATTTGCTCCAGGCACCCCCTTGGGATTGTTAGTAACCTTTCCTAGGACTTGAAAATAAATCTTATGGTCTGGATATAATGCAGTATGTCTAAATAGTGCATTCTTGATATTATTAATATTTATGTCATATAGATGTTCATATATCCTTTACTTTAAAGTGCATTCAGTTTTACCAATGTAGAAAGCCATACATTGATTGCAAGTAGCAACATAAGTAACACCTTTGGTATTATAATTATTAAAACTTTGATCACCAAATAAAATCTTGTAATAACTGATGTTAAGGATTTATTCAGATCTTTTGTACATTGTATAGGGTTAGAATGGTTCAATTTATAGAATTAGAGTGGTGTGCACTTAGTGAAGGCATTAATGAATCCAGCCTAGTGTGTTTTTTACATCTTCCTTGGATTTTTGCCAAAGCCTTTTTGTGAGAGTCATCTCACTTTGCAGTTTGTTGTGGCTGATTCCTTATCAGGAGTCTTTTGTAGTTCTGATTATTTAAAAATGTGCCAATAGCTTGGGAGAGTTTTCTGCTTCTCTGACCCCTGAAGTTGGGTCTTATGTGAATCAGATTATCTAACCTGTCTCACGTTCCCAAACATGCCTTAAGAAGTGTGTATGATTGTCATATTACTTCATCTACTGTTTTAAGGAGAATTTTTTGGGGTACATATCCAAAACATTTCAGATGAGTTGAAGTCAGAAATTCTGATTCCCTCTCTAGACAGAGATATTTTTTATGGGCCAACTGCTACTCAGTTCCACAAACATTGAAATGAGAAGGGTAAATTAAGCCAGGGAGTATCCAGGATTTTTCAGGTCGCCAGGTTCTTCTCCTCCAAACAACTTTATTCTGGTCAAAGGGCAAAACAAACCAAGGGCACAGCCTAATCCTAGGCAGGCTTCTAAGAAGAAATGTAGGATAGAACCAATCCCAACCCTCTTCCAAGAAAACCAACCAGTTTCCCCTAAAGCAGAGTAAGCACCAGCTTGTAAATGACTATGCCAGAGATCTGATCACCTTAACTCCTACCCCTTCCCCTGGTTCTTTTCCCATTTTCCCATTTTCCCATTTCAGAGAATCTGACCCTTCATGCCCCAGCTTGATGTGAAATAATTTCAGACAAATTGGTTTTGAAGGAGATCCAGGAGGGTTCAGCTGGCAATAGAATAAATCTCCCCCATCTTTCACAAGATTACTCCTCACCCTCCCAATCAAACTGATTATTTTTTCCAAGTTTTCCAACATATGTTACAGTCAGGAGTTATAGAACAAGTTCCTGTAGAAAACATAATAAATGGCTTTTATTCCAGATTGTTTCTGGTCCCAAAGAAGGAGCACTCATGGAGACCATTTCAGTATATTGTTTTCTCAATTTGTTTGTAAAAGTTCTGAAATATATAATATTAACACTTCAAACTGTGTTAGCGCTTCTCTGTACGTTGACAGGATGAGTATGTTTACCAGAACTTAAATATGCAAGTAAAAAGAAAAATGTTAATACAATTTAGAACTTTAGACGTATATGTAAATTAACTGAAAATGTATTTTTCAAAAGTATGTCAAGAAACGTGTAACTAACAATAGTGTTGGATGAAAAAAAAATGTGGACAAGTTGCTTGTGAGGTATGGGTGACTTTGAATGAAGAAGAGGGAAAAATATAGCAGGTATCCAGTGTTGAATGTAGAAGAGGGCAAAATGTAGCAGGTATCCAGTGTGACAGTGGTGAAAGGAAGGAGGATAAATGTAAAGTACCAGAGACAAATAAAATCATGTTTTTCCTGTTTTTTTTGTGGAGATTTGCCACATCCTATACAGAATTACAGCAAAGGATTTGGATTTGGGAAATGTGAAGAACTTGGTAATTCAGGGAAGAATTGCAGACCTAATTGTGGAGAATGTGGGAGATTGACCATTTTTGGTTTGTTTGACCTTTAATTATAGATGAAGGAGGGACTAATGAACAAAGTGAAATGGAAAAAAATTAGAGGACGTGATAAATGAAGGGGAGAAGACCAGATGGCTTAATGTTTAAGGTCTTTGCCTCCCATGCACAAGGTACAAGGTTCGATCCTGACCTCTGACCAATGCCTGTTTGGAGTCTGTATGTTCTCTCTGTGGGGTTTCTCCCATGTCCAAAAAACATGCTGAGTGTTTCCATCTCAAACTCACCAATGAATGGAGCTGTGGGCAGCAGCACAGACTCTACATGGTGCCCTGTAGGGGGAAGAGCTGTACAGACCAATCACTTTGGGCTTCTACTGTGGTGCGCAGTATCCTCAAGATAGCAGAACACAGATCACTGACTGCTCATCGTGGCAGGGCTAGCCACTTGACGGTGTAAAATATGGCTCTAGGTGATTTGGTCATGTTGACTAATGTTGCCAAAACTGGGCATGGGTAGTTACCGGTGATAAGGGGGTTGAGGACCCGGCCTACTCTGACCCATGGCAGGGACCCTTATTAATGGTGGAAGGGGTATATGTGCCCCTACTGGCCAGTGTGTGCCTGCCATAAAGCCCAACAGCCCTGGGTCAATAAGTTACTGGCTGGCTGGTGTCTAGTGAGCCAGCCTGGGCTACCTGGGATAGCTCTGAGCAAAAGGTGGACATAAAACCAACCAACCTGCCAAACATGAACTGAGAATTGCTACGCTTAATGTAGGTTCACTGATGACATGATGATGCGGAGGAGGCTGGACATCCTGTGTATCCAAGAGATGAGATGGAAGGGCAGTGCAGCAAAGCCACTTGGCTTGGGATCCAGACTCTACTACTCAGGTGGGGGACAGGCCAGAAATGGTACAGGAATTGTGGTGAGAGAGATGCTTCAGAAGGCAGTGAGGGCTATCATCAGAATTAATGGCAGACTAATGACAATCAGACTCCACTGTAATGATAGGGTAGTATTCGTAATCTCAGCCTGTGCCCCACAGCAGGGTTGTGATAGTGAGGAATAAGAGTGCATTCAGACAGCAGTTGCAGGACCTACTAGATAAAAGCAGGACAACATCAATTGGTGTTGATAATGGATGACTTGAATGCACATATCGGGACAGACAGAACAGGACATAGGACTACCTGGGTCCACATGGGTGGGGCAACAGGAATAAAGAAGGAGAAACCATTCTAGACTTCTGTCTGGCAATTGGCTTGATAGTAGCCAGCACATGGTTCAGAAAGAGAAACAGTCACAAGATCACATGCAAGAGTAGCCAACATGCAATTCAGGTAGACTTCCTCCTAGTAAGGAAAAGGCACTGGGGTAGAATCCATGATTGCAGAGCCATCCCCAGTGAAAGTCAGCCCACAGCATAAATCATTAGCCACAATCAACTGCAAACAGTGGTCAGAGAAGGCTCTAAGGTCAACAGAGACCAGGCTGAAGACCTGGAAGTTGACTGAAGAGAAAGTACAGCAGTTCAAGTAATTACTCAGGGCTCTAGCACCCCAAGAAGGAGAGGAAATAGGTAGAGTTGAAGAAGAGTGGCAGAGCCTAAAAACAGCATGTGTTAGGACTACAGAAAAAGATATGTCGCCGAGCCACGTATGGAAATAAGGTACTTAAGGAAAGCTGGTGGTGGAATGCAGAAGTCCAGGAAGTCATCAAAAGAAAGTAGGAGTGCAGGCAAAAGTGGGAGATAGAAAAGACTGACCAGGCTAGGAAGGACTACTGGTTGGCTAAGAAAGATGTTACAATAGCAAAAAATAGGGCATCGGAGGCACTCTACCACTGGAAAGTGACTCAGCACAGGGCACAAAGAAACTATATCAGGTTGCAAGGCAAAGACAGAAAGATAAAGAAGATAGTCAGATACCCTTCATAAGGGATGCCAGAAACAATCTACTCACCAGTCCACAGGACATCAAAGGCAGATGGAAGGAGTATTTCCAGCAACTTCTGAATGAAGAAAACCCCACAGAAGGTGTACTGCCCCAGAAACAGCCTACTGTGAGAGAAGAAGAGGAGCCCACCTTAGAATAAGTAACAACAGCACTAAGGAAGATGAAGTCAAAGAAAACAGCAGGCTCAGATGAGGTCACGGCAAATATGATAAAGATGCTGGATGAGATAGGGGAGAAATGGCTCCTGAAGGTACTAATAGCGGTGTGGAGAGAAAGGCGTAGCCCAGATGACTGGAGAATAAGCATACCTGTGCCAGTGTACAAGAACAACGGGGACATCTACAACTGTGGGCAATACAGAGGCATCAAACTCCCACCACATTGCATGAAAGTTCTGGAGAGGGTGATTGATAAATGGAAATGCAGAGTAGTAGAATGTAAGTTGGGAGATGAACAGTTCGGATTCAGATCAGGATGCAGCACAATTGAACCGATGTTTGCAGTGAGACAGATACTTGAGAAGAAGCTAGAGATGAGGAGAGAGTCCAACTGGGCATTCCTAGACTTGGAGAAAGCATATGACATGGTCCCAAGAAAGTTGATCTGGGCAGTACTGAAGTGGTTTGAAGTCCCAGAAACATTGGTAGAATTAGTGCAAGCTATGTACAAGGACCCAGTGACTCAAGTATAAAACAGTGTTCGTGCCTCACAGAGGGGTTCCCAGTGGGAGTGGGTGTACACCAGGGTTCAGCTCTGAGCTCACTGCTGTTCATACTGGTGATGCACTACATTAGCAAACAGGTTGGAGGGACAGATCAACAAAGCTGCTGTATGCAGACAATGTGGCACTACATACAGCCTCTGAGCTAGAACTTCAGCAAAGGATAGTGGAATAGAATGCAAATCTGAAGACACTTGGGATGAAGCTAAGCACAGATAAGATGGTGGTAATGGCAGCAAATTGGAGAAATCAGAAGAAGCTGAGAATAGAGACAGAAGGGAAGATAGTGGAACAGGTAAACAGCTTCAAGTATCTGGGAGGGGTGGTTGAAGAGAAGGGTAGTCTGAATGAAGAGGTCAAAGCTAGAATCAGAGGGGCTGCAGCCAACTGGCACAGAGTATCAGGTGCAGTCTATGACAGAAGAATGCCAAAGAAGCTGAACAATAAAGTGTACAAGACAGTGGTGCGACTAGTACTACTGTATTTTACAGAAACCTGGGCAGTAAATGCAGAACAGTTAAAGAAGCTAGAGGTGATGGAAATGAAGTGCCTGGGAAAGGTCGTAGAATGCACACTGTGGGACAGGTGAAGAAATGATGACATAAGAGCAGAAGCCAAAATATCCAATTGCAGAAAAGATCAAAGAGAACAGATTACAGTGGTTTGGGCACGTGTAGAAAAGCAGAAGACAATCTGGTGAGGAAGATTTGGGACAGACAAGAAGAAGGTAAGAGGAAGCGAGGACGTCCTGCCAAGAGGTGGATGGATTGTGTGAAAGAAGATCTGTGACAGTCAGGCATGAGTGAGGAGTGTAGTACTGAACCGAGTGAGTTGGCGACAGTTAACACGGTACCCGACCCCATGTAGAAAAAAAATGGGAAAAAGGAGGCTGATGATGATGATGATAAATAATGGGAAGAAAAAATCTGGTCTTAAATCAGATGGTTTAGGGGTATGATTGTTATAAAGAAATAAATCAAGTCAGAAAAAGAGGGATTTTGTAAGTAGTAAATGGATGGATGAAAGAAGGAATAAACTGTGAAGAAAGCTATGATGGTGTAATAAAGTTTTTATACAGGGAAAGGGAGAAAAAGAAGAAATAAAAATAGAAGCCAATTACTCTGGGGGAAACAGTTTATACATTTTTATGAAAATTAATCACAAAAGAATGATGAGGATTTTGGATGAAGTAATAACTGAGGCAGTATATGGAGTAAGGAAAAGACATGTAGGTGAAATGTTTGTGATAGTAAAGAAGTAGCAAAAATATAAGAGATGGGAAAGGTGAAGGAATAATTGTGGTCTGTGATGTGGCAAAAGATTTTGATAGTATAAATCACGATGAAATGTGGAATATTTTTAGGTTGTCTGAGATGTTGAATCAATGGTTCAGAAAAAAGTTTAAGATACAAAGGGGGGGTGGACAAACATGTCCACTGAGTATGTGGCCAGTTGTGATAATGATGAATGCAGTCATAAGAACCTGTAAGAATGGTCTAGATGAAGTTAGATGGAAGGCTAACAATGGAATAAGACTACCATTAATATTATGTTATGCAGCTGATTTAGTATTAATAACAAAAACAAAGCAAGGATGAAAGAAGTGATTCTTAAATATGAACATTACCGAGGAGAGTAGGTTAAGTAAAAACTGAGTAAAAGATTTAGAGAAGCAGTGCATATTAGGGGAATTTATTTTATAAGAATTAAATTAGTAGGTGTGAGATGTGGAAAGTATCAGGTAGTGATAGAATAATGGGGAGAACTGCTAAAAAATAAGATTGATAAAGTGGGGGAAGATATTTCAATGGACTTCAAGAAATAAGGTTTCAAGTTTAAGTTCACATTCAACTTTATTTAGGTGCTTTATTATAAAGCACCATTACAGTACATGTACGGAATATAAAACAGAAAATAAAATTACTACAAAGTGAAGTCATAGACATTAGCCATGCTCACCAAAAACCATATCAAGCAAAGATAATCTCAATGACTGTCTAAAGCTGCTGAGTTTATGGCACACCTGGAGTCACCCAGGTAGTGAGTTCCACAGGTACGTAGCCCGGTAGTAAAATAAATGGAAACCTGAGGTTTCCATACTCACCTGGGGAACTGCCAGCAGCCCCTTGGAGGATGAACTCAACAACCACTCAAGACTTTAGCATTCAGGAAGATCCTTCAGGTTTCAGGGACCCAAGATGTGGCTGGATAAGTATACTAACACCAATAAGTTAAAATAATTATGCATTGGATTGGTAGCTAATGAAGGCTATGCAGAACTGGTGTTGTATATGATGGTAACTTGATGTACTCTTCTGTAGCCTTGCAGTAGAACTGTAGACAGTTTAACTTGGTGTTAGGTAATCCTAGATATAGGGTTTAGCAGCAGTCCAAATTGGAAGAGACCATTGTATGAACAACAGTTGAGAGATCTGCATGTGTTATAAGGCCCTTAATCCAGGTTATATTCTTCAGATGGAAGTAGGAAGATTTAACGACATCTGACACCTGGTCCTGAAATGTCAAACATGAATCTAAAAAAATCCACAGGTTACACACAATTTGGGAAAATTCTAGCTTTTCTTCTCTATACAAAATGTAATTAGGAAATGGGGGAGCAGAAGAATCTCTCAGATTTGCATGAACTGCAATGGTCTCAGTCTTAGCAGTGTTCAGTTACATTAAGATTGCCTATTTTAACTTTTTGACAAGTAAGAGGAAAACCAGTCAAGATATCGCCCTGAAATTTCACAGTAAGTGCATACATGATGTATTAAGATGCTATGATCCACAGTTTCAAAAGCATACAAGCAGACCTCTCGACTGCCCCTATGTTGGAGGAATGTTCCAATTTTCAGGCCTGATTTAGGATGTCCCTATTTTTGGAGGTATGTCCATGTTTTCAGACTTGATTTACCCCTTCACACACTTTTCTGAATCCTCCTTATCACATGATTTTTGAAGCTGACTAGTGTATTTGAAAACAGACTACCTGATCAACATACTAGTGGCAAGAAGAATTTTAGAGGATATACCTTACAACTCCCATTCTCTGAAGTAAAACAAACTAACCTTGTGTGGAAGTATTTTGTGAAACAGTTCATTAAACTCTACAGATTTTGCACTATTTGTTTGATAATGTGCTTACAGTGTATTTTTCCATCATTTTTGTCATTCATGCTTTTTTTTAATGTGTTTCTGAGCAGCATCCCAGATTCCTACTAAAAGCAGGAAGTTATTCACTATTTGTTATTCATATTTTATGCTTATTAGATGACTAGATTTTTACCTGGTTGCTCCTATTTTTCTGTGGCTTTTCTTCTTATTTTCAATGTCTGCAAGTTGAAAGATATGCAGACGAGAGATCCAGGAGGGCCAGCACTTTGTAGTGCCTCTAGTTTTCTGCCATAAGGAAATCGGTAACTACTCTGACTAGAGCAGTGTCAGTGCTATGGCGAGTACAAAAGCTTGACTAAATAGATCTTTGCATCCACTGACATACAGGTGGGTTTACAACAGCTGATAAACAACTTTCTCAATAATCGTACCTAAAAATAGAAGATTAGAGATTGGCTGGTAATCATTTAAATTCATAGGGTCAAGTGATTGTTTCTTGAGTGTTGGATCATCAAAGCCTCCTTCAAGGCTAAAGGAAAAACTCCCTCCCTCAGAGACTGAGCAAGATCCTATAAATTGTTAGACATAATACATCATTATTGTCCGCAACCAGTCTGGATGGACTGCGGTCCAAACAGCAAGTTGTAGGTTGCAGTTTGATAACAATGGAAGTGAACCAAAACCTGGAATAGAGAACACTGACCAAGACTCTTTAGAGGAGAGGAGGACATACCGTATCACCCTTAGGTCAACTACAGAAAGAGCTCCCCTGATGGAAGCAATCTTGTGAACAAAAATGAGCAACAAGATCACACTGTACAGTGGACATAACTCTTCTGTTGACCAAATAGGCTGAGCTGCACAACATCTCCACCACCAGGAAGAATGCAGTTAGAGCCGACTAGCTGCTGTACAGATTTCCTGAGATAGAAACTTTTTTTTTTTTTTTGAGAAATCTCAGTTTGATAGTTTATATAGAGTTCAGCAAGCTCAAACTACACCCACCTCCACACGTGGTGCAAAGAGAATAGTCGAACCAGGGTTGTAGTACTTGGGCAAACACAACCTGGGGCTAAGGAGCCCATGGTAAGGTGAACTGTGCTATTGTAAACCTCTACCAGGGCATTCACAGAACTATCACCACCATACAAATCAAATGAGGAAAGAAAATTAGCAAACATAATATCTGTGATCTTACATAAATTACACACCTCTCTCAGTTGAAAGCCAGGGGGGAGCACTAACTCAAAATGGACTGTGAAATGGTCAGACCATGAGACTGGGTCTACCACCAAATACAAGGAGGCCAAATACATTGGGAACACTAAATCCAGTATATTACAAGCTTATGTATTGCAGAGGAAATGACCTGAGCATACCCTAACCCTTCATAATACTAGTGAAGTTACGGGCATGAGACACTGATTAGTCATCAGTCCAGATATTGAAATCACCCAGCACCATATTGTATTGGTGGTCAAATACTGAGTCAATGAGGAAATCAGCGAACTCCTGTAGGAATGTACACACACAACCTGGTGGATGATATATGAGGAGAAACCTATAACTTGATGTTGCAACAAAGACATATTCAAAGGAAGTCATCTTTCTAGTGTCTACTTTGGTCAATCTCACTTTGTAAATACTAGATACTGCTACCCCACACCAGTCCTACTTCTTCTAGGACAGTATATAACAGAAACCCCAGCCAAGTGTGAGTTATGAATGCCAGGGCAAAGTCACACAGCAAATCAGAAATTAGTCCGTGCTTGTTGCAGATCAGCTGAGCATTACAATAAGGGGCACTTGAGGATGGCGGATTCTTACTACAAGCTGTAGATAGTGTAAAGGGAAACCAGCACAGTAAAGAGGTGGAACATACAAAATCTAAACTAAGAATTTAAAACCAAAAGTCCACCTGAAGAAATGTGGAAACCAGCTCAAGAAAGGAAAATGCAATGACCAATGAATCAGGGACTCCATGAAACATAAATAAATTTGTGTTGTTTTCTTGGACAGCGCAGTGGTGCAGCAGTACTGTTGTCGCCTTATAGCAAGAGGTTCTCCGATTCGATTCTCAGCTGGGGAGCCTTCTGTGCAGAGTCTGCATGTCCTCCCTGCGTTCTTGTGGGTTTCCTCCGAGTGCTCCGGTTTCCTCCCACGTTACAAAGACATGCATCTGGAGCCTTTCTCCCCAGGCCTCTGCTGAAAATTGGCTTTGTTCCAAGTCGGATTTTCACAGTTAACAAATATTAAATAAATAAATAAATAAAACAATAAATAAATTGGCTATTGTTGCTTCCTTTCTGGGGTTGGTTTACGCATTTCTTCAGGTGGACACTTGGTTTTAAATTCATAGTTTAAAGGGACCCTAGGTACTATTAGTAGATGAGATGTCCTACAGTTAGTCTTAGGAAAGTGAGTTTGATTCCTCTAATCCAGGGCTAGTATTCATTCTAGGTAGGCCCTGTCATAACGGAACTTACAACCTTATGACCACTGCAGTGTTTACACAAAATATAACATCTACAAAATTGAAAAGTCTTGACTGGTAGTCTTGATTGGATAAATGGATCCAAAAACAATAATAAATTATGATTATAATAAATTACCATAATATAAAAACATGATTACAAAAAACATAAAATAGAAAAGCCTAAAAAATCAAAAAAAAAAAAAAAAAAAGCACAGGACTAATTCAGTAAATCCTTCTAAATTCCAGATTTAAGTAGAAAAGGCATAAACGTATCAACTTCGGCCTACAGATTTAAAAGGCATGAGAAGACCATATCTTGCATATTACTCTTATCCTTTAAATTTTTTTTTCAGTCAAAATGAATAGTTACAGCCTAAAATAGTATTAGACAAGAAATGAATCATAAACTGGTGAAAAATTATTGTCAGAAATGTTTAACATACAAAGTGGGACCAAAATTAAACTTTCAACAAAAAAAAAAAATATTTAAAATGCTGTACTCCTGTTCAATAACCTCAAATAATTATAACCCCAAAGAAGAAGTTGCAATATCAGCATGTTTTCCAGTGGAAGCTTTTAATCGACAACTTAAGACTTTACTCTGCTAGCCAAAGTAAAAAGAGGAGCATATACAAAATGTCTAATCAGGAAAAAAAAACAGTCAAAACAGCTGAATACACTGTTTAAGAACTGATAGAAAAAGCAGAGGGAGGAAATAAAAACCCAAAATGGTTTCTTATTCGAGCACAGCAGCTGAAGATAACCTGAGTAAGGAGGAGTCTTCTAGGAGATCCTTCTCTTACTATGCCACTAGAAAACTGAAAGAGCTCTCTCTGTCTGTGGGTCTGAAAGGCAGTCCCTTTACTGTACAGGGAAAAGAAGAAAAGTATATAATGTGGGGAAAATGGTGGTGGTGAATTTAATAGATCCTTCATTGGATTTATTTGGGGTGTTAAAAATGGTACACTAAGAAAGAAGTACGGTGATAGGAGTGTTATTGTTTAAAATATGATTATGCATAGAAGGAAATCAAGCAAAAGAAAAGAAATAGGGAATATAAAAATATATGGATGGCAAAGAGCACGAAAAAGATAAAGATATGGAAAATTAAATTAAATGATGTTGAAAGAGATTGGAAACACATGTACAAGTTAATAATGGAAGAACCTTTTTTCTATTCCTTGGGAAAATGTAGACAAAGATGTGAAAATGCAATTAAAGAAAGACAGAAGAGACCTGAAATGTTTTATGAAGTTTTTTTTTGTTATGGAGACTTATTTTGGATAAATTCCCTGTGAAGGGAAATATGAAATATAGGTGTTTGAGGAATGTTTTTTTCATGTAAGTAAAGTTGAAGAAACATCACATCATGGTTTTCTGGGATGCAATGGAAGCAATGGTTTTTGGAATGTTTCCAGAGATCTTAAAAATGGAAAAAGCTTGAGAATATAGATATAAATATATTATTTGGTAAATACAAGGAATGGACTGAAAAAAGAAATAGATAAATGGGATAAGGTTTTATGATAATATGGTGTTTGTGGAAAAGATTTTGTGAAGAGTTGTTGTATAACAAAAAAGGACAATGAAGAAATAATGTTAGAAATAAAAAGATGGCTGTGGTTAAAGAGATGGGGATGGTAATTAATAATAGTAAATATATTGTAAAGTATATGATATGATATAACAAATGCGTAAACATTGTACAAAAGCTGTATAAATAAAGCAACCTCTGCTCTTTTTTTTTTCAATAAGTGCCATGAGATCTTTTACATCCACATGAGCTCCCACCAGTGCAGGCAGATGGGATATCAGTTTAATGTATCATCTGAAGGATGGCACACTCATGAGTGCAACACTCCCCTTATGCTGCACTACAGTGAAGGTACTGGAAAATTAATCCAAGTACATGATCTTGGACTAAAACCTGCAGTCTTATGATCTCACAGGACCAGAAGCAAGTATGCTACCTGTTGAGCCATTGACACTAAGAAATGAGATGCCTTCAGATATAAGTTGTGAAAATTTGAAGGCTTTATAGCTACTCTTGCAGCATGGTAGTGCTGAGGTCCATGATTACTATATTCACTTGGATTTTGGTACTGGAGTTGTATATGAGAGCTGCTTCCCAAAGGCAACAATGCTGCACTTTTGGACTTTAGTTTGAACCCTTTCACAAAACACCATTGGTTCGTAAGACCTATTTTTTAAAATGCTTCTGCACCAGTAATGGAACAGACAGTAATAACCAACATAAAGTCCTCACTGAATTTGGGAAGATATAGGTCAGAGTTTGTGCTCTGAAGGTTGGAAAAGTATATGTTAAAATGAAGGAATCCTAGTAATGGGACTTATTTGTATGGGTGAATATAGTAGCTGGGGTTCTTCAGATGCCAGTTCTGGGGCCTGAGTTATTTAATTTTCTTTTTATTTTTCCTCTTTCTTAAAATTTAATAAAGACTTTGTTTCCAGAATAAGCAAACAACTTCAAGATGAGGGTATATTAATGTTACCTGTATTTAAGAGTAGCTTTATGCTAAAAAGAATGTTAATTACATTACAGTGAATAACAATTTAAATACATAGTCATACATATTTAGTTTCATATGAATCAGACCACAGTTGTAAATGTTTTTAAAAGGCAAAGTATGGGTTATATGCAGATTGTTAAAACATAGTTAGAATATTTATGCAAAATTTTTCTGTCTTACAAAGCTGTCATAACCTTGAAGTTTTTTAATACAAAATGCCTCCCCAAAACAGACTGACATACAGACAGCTATATACACACAAGCTTCTGTCAACTCTGTAGTAATTGCTGATAAGAACGGTCAGTGTCCATGCCCAACTGCTGTTTCTACTATTAAGGATATTTTACAGGCTCATGCAAATTATGTGCAGATATGGGCACAAGGGTATTCACTCTGGTCGGAATCCAGTGGCAAAGGTTTGTTATAAACTTAGATCAATTTTGTCACAGTTGGCATCAATGCTGTTTAACAAAAATACTGCATAATATTATATATTTACCATTTATCCTTGCCCTTGTGGCCTGGGATGAGGCAAAAATGAATCTTCACTGAGCTACTCCAGTTACCCATTTTACAAATTATCAAATTAAATGAAGTGATGTGTAGTTATAAGAATAGAAGGACTGAATGCATTATAAAACACCTGTACATTTTAACAGCATAATGCTAGTATTCATAAATATGTGTGCCACTATGTAAATGTTTTTCATAGACAGTTGCATGCTGAAAAGAAATGTGAACTATTTTAGAACGATTAATAGTTTAACAATTATTGTATTATTTTTATTAATTATTCATATTCACAGAAGATTAATTTTGGAAATGGTCACCGAACTTAACCGTTAATGAATACTAATAATGTTTTTATTAATTTCTAGCTAAGCCATAATGCCAGCAAATTTGCCTTCTATGTGGAGCAAGAAGTCGTTGTCAAAAATCTGAAGCCAGCAGTTGTCAAAATCTATGACTATTATGAAAAAGGTTGGTTAAAGCAGACTTTAGACTATGATGCCATTACAGTGATATCCCATGATACTGTGAAGGGATTTCAACAGCCTCTTGGTGCTTGTCAAGTCCAGAGGTACTGAGTGAAGCATTTCCTATAGAGCATCTTCTTAAAAATTTGCAGTATTTCCTGGTTTGGTTCACAGTTAATACCCTATCAGGGTAAAACTAATACGAGTGCAGAAAAACATATATCTGATGTTATCATTTTCATTTGTTCCTCAACTAATGGGTTCCGATCTGATCCTTGGATCTGACTCGGACACTTTTTGCAGTCTAGGATCTGACTCTTGAGCTCTGCCCTTGACCCATAATGTCCCTGATCACTGCTTTACCTCAGATCTCATTTTCCACTCTAGTGATGATAGGATTATAGGAGGTTACTAGACTATTGGCCCTGAGGTCCTTGTAAGCCTAGCCAGGAGTTCAGCCCATGTTTAGATAAGTCAGCACCCCAATACCCCTGTCCAGCAGGGACACAGGTGGAATCCCAGGGGTATATTTTCTGATTCCCATCCAAGTTATCCAGGTTGCAGTTAAAAAGGGGTAAAGAGGTACAATGCTTGACGTGTAGAGGGAATCTATTCAATAGATGGGGGTGTCTCTGGGACACAAATCTGTCCTGCCAACAAGTCCTGTTGATGTCACAGACCAGGCTGAGGCTACGCATGTGAGTTACTTGAGTGGAGCTTGACTTGTGGATATGCAGCAGTCCCATCAAGGTGGGGTCCATGATTTCCTTGTATGCCAGACAGAGGTCACCTCTGAGGAGTCTGTATGAAGCTGAGTAGAGGGATAGGGCTTTTAGCCTATCTGTGTATGGTAGATGTCTGAGGCCCTGGATTCTCCTGATGAGGAACCTCTGTGGTCTCTCCAGCTGTTGCATGTGCTTTGCGAGGTACATGCTGAAAGGGGTGTTGTACTCAATAATGGGCCTTATAAGGGAAGAATATAAGGATGCTATGACCTCCTTGTCCCTGGGTGAGATACCCTTACTTATGAGGTGGGCCATGTAGAAGGCTTTCCATATAACAAAAGCAACATGGTGGTCAAAATTCAGGTTGCTATCAACCTGGGTGCCCAAATCCCTCATGACTAATTGCGTGCTTAGGACGTTGTTATTAATGTGATAATTTGTGGGGACATCACTCTCCCCAAAGGGAATGATGATGAATTTTTTGGTATTCAGCTTGAGGCCATGTTTCTGGTACCAGTCATTTGTCTGAGTGAGACCTTCTTGGAATAAGTTCACATCACTAGGGGAATTGATGACAGCACCCAGCTTGCGGTCATCTGTCAAGTGCATTGTCATCCCCTTTAGTAAAAACTCTGTACCCATGAACTACCACATAGGCGGCAGTCTACTTAACTCTGAATGTGTGATAAGAGACCTTGGGACCCAGGTGGACAGTAGTCTCTCCTTTGATAATCACATCACTACATTAGTCAGAAACTCCTTCTACGTGGCATACCTCATCACAAAAGGGTTCTCATCCAAGAAAAAAGAGGTCATTGTTCCCCTCTACTCCACACTCATTATACCCATTATAGAGTACAATGCCCCTTTTGGAATGTACCTCACAAGACATCTGCAGCAGCTGGAAAGGCCACAGAAGTACCTCACAAAGAGGATTACTGGCTTCAACCAGATGCCGTACACTGACCATCTCAAAAAACTCCAGCTTTACTCCGTAGCATATCGCCTACTCCGAGGTGATCTCTCCCTAACATATAAAGCTATCTTAAACCCCAATCTCTCCAAGCTACATGCTCTAGGGACCTTAACATTGTCACCATAATAAACAGGACATGCTGGAGGAATAGATTCCTGTCCCAGAGACTTACCATACTCTGGAACAAGCTACCCATCTATGTCAGGCAAAGTTCCTCATTAGCACTCTTCAAGAAAAATCTTGATGAGTGAATGGGAAATAGGAAATACATCCCAGGGATCACTTCTGTGGCTCTGCTCGACAGGGGCACAGGAAAATAACTTTCTTGGGTGGCATAAGCCAGGGAACCTTGTTGGCTAGGCTTACTTAGGCCCTTGGGCCGATAGCGTAGTATCTACCTATGAACCTATGATCAGCCATAGCCCACTGGTTTAGTCCTGCACCTCAGAAAAGTATATCCCAAATAACAGAGGCCCCAAGACTGAACACTGGGCTACACTGCTTGTTATGGGTCTACTGCTTGAGGTGGCTTCCCCTCTTTTGACTAGATGGGTTCTATCAGTGAGCTAGTTTGCTTCACATCTGGTAACATACAGATTAATGCCTAGTTGAGAGAGTTTATCTATTATGCCCAAGTGGAGAATAGTGTCAGAGGCTTTGGCCAGGTCAAGGCAGGCGGTGTGCACCATCTTCCCCTCATCCATGGCTTTGGTGACTGTCTCAAAGAAGTCTGTGTGGGGTCGATGTTTGGAGGTTGTCATTGTCCTTGTTACTGAGGTCCATGAAAATCCATTCTGTGGCCTTGCAGATCAGGCTAGTTAGGCTGATGGGTCTGTAATTTCTGGGATCAGTGGACGCTCCACCTTTTTGTAAAGGGTTGACAATGGCTGTCCTCCACTCAGCTGGGATGAAGCCGGTACTCATAATTTGGTTGAATAGACCACCTAATGGTGCTGCATGTTCCTGCCTGAGTTTACATAGGATGCAGCCTGGTATGTTATTGGGTCCCATGGAGGCGTTTTTTTTGCCTTTGAGAGAGCAGTGATGACCTATTCCCAGAATATAAAGGGAAGGGGGCAGGTACTGGAGATGTTCTGATTTACTGATGGGCTGAATCTGTCAGTCAGCAAGTTTGTTATATCTATGGCATTTGTATATGTGGTGTTCTTGACCACCAGTTCTGAACAGATCTGGGTGTTTACTTTGAGGTTGCGGGCAAATGTGAAGAAGGCCTTATAATTGTCTCTAGTAGATGTGGCCAATTTGGACTTGAAGTTTGCTTTGGAAAATTTCACTAGTGCTCTTATCTGCTTGTTCAGGGTAAGGAGACATTGCTTTCATTTGGGCACCTGCTCCTTCTTGGTCTTGGACAGCAATTTCTTTCCTTTTTTTATAGAGTTTATTTATTGCAGATGTCCACCAGACAGGTTTACTCTTTCTTGTGGAGGATGATTTAGTCCTGTTGGGTATTCCTGACTCCATGTATCTATATAAATGCTCGTATAGTGCTTTGGTGTAGTTTTGGATATTGATGCCAGTTCCTACAGAGGGAGAGGGGGCTGTGAAGCTGTTTATACCATCCCTCAGGAGGCTGTAATCAGCTATAGAGAAGTTTTTATGTGAGATCCTAAGTAGAGGTGGGTTGGGGGAGATGGTGACTTCGAAAGTGACCGCTTTATGGTCGGATCTTACCAGGGAGGATGATACTATAGGGATGCTGCAGTGATTACTCATGTTGGTTAATACCAAGTCCAAGATATTATCACCTCTTGTGGGGGTATCAACTAGCTGTTCCAAGGAATTTGCATTGACAAAATTAGGAATCTCTGGGTATTTGTGTTCTGGCATGAGTAGTTCTTCCAGTCTATGTTTGGGAAGTTAAAGTCACCCAGGATCAGGGTAAAGGGTTAAATCTTGATAGATTTGGGCAGGTACAAATAGGTGGATTGAGCATCTTGAGTCAGATTTAGGGGCCAGTAGCTAGCTATGACTTGAATTGGGGTCTTGTCAATGGTTAATTGCACCTGGAGTGTCTCCTTTGCGTCATACTGTTTGACCAGCCTGGAGGTGTGTATGTCTTTAATGTATATTGAAACTCCACCTCCTTTTTGATCAGTTGGGATTTCTCGCTGTCGAGCTCTAGGCAGTTTATTTGTTAATTGTGAGTGATGGTATAGGTTCATATATATTGAAACTCCACCTCCTTTTTGATCAGTTGGGATTTCTCGCTGTCGAGCTCTAGGCAGTTTATTTGTTAATTGTGAGTGATGGTATAGGTTCATATATATTGAAACTCCACCTCCTTTTTGATCAGTTGGGATTTCTCGCTGTCGAGCTCTAGGCAGTTTATTTGTTAATTGTGAATGATGATATATTTTTCATTACTGCTTAATTTCCCTAATTTCCCTGTTCTTCAGTGCCTTCCTTTCTTTACCCTTTTTTTGCAGTTAGTTTATACATTTTATTCTGCTTTGTGTAGACTCTATCTTACCATCATTGGTAGACTTCTCCCTTTTCTTAACTCTCTAAGGTAATCTTTATACCTTTGCTGATATATTTTTCTTTCCTTTCTAAAAGAAAAAAAAAACTTGTTTGCACTTCTAAATTGTTTTTTGTGTGTGGTATAGTATTCCAGTATGGCAGACAAACCTACTGGTTTCAAGAAATGCACTTCTTGTAGGCATAAAATACCCAATTCTGATGCCCACAGGGAGTGTGTATACTGTTTAGGCCCTGCTCACCTTCAGATTTTATGTGAAATCTGTGTGGGTTGTAATGCCAGAGCAGTAAGTGATAGGTGTAATAAACTAATTTTGAAAGGGTTTTACCTGATTCTTCTTCTGCAGTGTCTTTTTCATCAGGGGCTCAAACCCCCCCTCAAGAAGTCCTAAGACCTTGGAGACCAGAGAGTCTAGAAAGCACTCCCCTGTTTGATCTCCTTCTTCCTCTCTCAATTTGGAGCCACCATTGAAAATAAAAGCCTCTTTTCCAACCCCATCAGATCCTATGACCCCCTAAGGTTAAAAAGGTTTTGGATCTGACTTCATCAGATCCTAACGTACATCCAGGCAGGTATCCTCAGATCCAGTCTCTACACTTCTCTCTGGAGCTGGTATCTCTGAGATTACGGTCTCCTTTTCTGCAGGAGACTCCAAAAAAGACTACGCATGCTCCCTCAGCATCCTCCCCTATCAGGTCTTCCTGGAGTTTTTCTGAGCATGATGTGGATACAATGATGAGAAAGTCCCTTAGAGCTCAGAACCAGATGGGGATCTTTCAGGCTCTGTCACCTATCAGATCCGTGTGCCTGCAACCTTCACACCCTTTAATGGCTCCTTATCTGATCCAGCCTGTGGTTTCAGTGCTGTCGGATCCGAAGATTCTGAGAGTAGAGGTGTGGGATCTGAAAATGTTACCTTCCTCGACTCTGACTCTTTTACTGATTCATTCAGCTCTGAGTGTCTCAGAGAAGAATGAGTCTCAGAGCCAAAGTGTTGGAGTCGGGTCTGGGATGTATGACTTCAACTATGATGGTTTCAGAGCCATTGCTTTTCCTCGGTACCTCAGCTTTGGACATCTCAGGTCCAATTCCCTCCTCAGGGGCAGAGCCTGGAGGGAGTTGAACAGTAGCTGATCTGAGAGCCTTTACTCTGTGGAGGCTGATTTCCACTTCTCCTGGACCCTCTGCCTTCGAGGTAGTGGAAAGGGTTTTCTCCTGTCCAGGGCATTCTTTGGCCATCACCTCCTCAGATCTTATTCCCATTCCTCCTCTGGATCTGCTTGCTAAGTCTCATCATCTTATTCCACAGGGACAACCAACCTTTAAGAACTTCCAGACAATCCCTGCACAGGGGCTTCCCCTTTCTTCCTACACTTCCCCAGAGTAGCCTACTGAAGAAGTTCCTCAGAAGAAACTATGTAAAAGGAGGCACTTAGATTCCCCTCAGGAGTCATTGGCAGAGGACACTGATTTTGATGAAGGGGAAGGGTCTCCCAAATCTACACCATAAGACGTCTCATTTGGAGACATTTTAGAAAGCTTGTACCAAAAAGGGTATACAGTCTTCCCAAAACCCTTCTCAAGAGGAATCAGTGTTTCTGGAAGCCTTTGGGTCTGGCCCATATACATCTTGGGTTACCCCCCCCCCCCAGTGGATGAGCTTGTCAAAATTGTCTCCCACTGGGCATGGAGGGAACCAGACTCTGTAGAGCCCATCTCCAGATGTCCAGACAAGATCCTCAGTGCACCACCAGACAGACAACATTGGTCCAAGGGGATTCCTGTAGATGCCATGGTTGTTGCAGCAGCCAGAAAAGTGGAGATAGGTGAACAGAGCTCCTGTGTCCATCCCCCTAACACAGAGTCTAAAGCGTTGGACAAATATGGAAAGCAAGTATATCCATCAGTGACATTTGCTATATGATCGCTGAATTACCTGGCACATCTTACTAGGTCTCTAGCTCTACCCCTAGTCTATGTCGGTGGAGGAAGTAAAAACTTATTACTCATGACTGGCCACCCTACAATCTATATCAAATGCATCCATGAAGTTTATCTCTCACAGGGCTGAAGGTTCCTCATGGGCGGTGGGTACAGGCATATTCATCAGGAGGCATGCCTGGATGCACTGGTGTGATGTTGTGGAGCCCTTTAGGGCAACATTCATCAGTGTTGGATCTTCCCTTTTTGGGCCTACAGTTAAAGAGATGCTGTCCTGCAGTGAGAAAGATGGAAGGACCTTTTCTGCCATGGAATCAATTTTTCTACCCTGCAAAAAACCTTTTCCATGAATCAACACGGTGGTAAGAAAGCGTGGTTCAGAAAATCCCAGGGGCCTTTCCAGGAATCACGTGGAGATTTTCCCCCCAGAGGCACTAGGGGAAATAACTATAATGGGAGACACTGCCCTCGTGGCATAGGGTGGGCCGCAGAATCAAGGTTCTCAGTATTATTTCTCAGACAGGCCATTTCAGTGCTCCCGAAAGGTTACCTGACTGTCCCTCTCTGGAGGCAGTTGGGAGGATAATTATCCTGGTACCCAAAAGCCTGGGCAGCCATCACACAAGATTCTTGGGTGCAAAGGATCATATACAGAGGATACTTATTTTCCTTTTCCCAAGTTCCTCCACAGAAGATAAAAATTCTCCCTGATGTTCCACCCAA
Source organism: Protopterus annectens (assembly GCF_019279795.1). Lineage (NCBI taxonomy): Eukaryota > Metazoa > Chordata > Ceratodontiformes > Protopteridae > Protopterus > Protopterus annectens. Next base: position 148,437,123 of record NC_056741.1, on the reverse strand, counting down.
TCAGTAGAAACAAGCAGTTCTAAAATTTCAAAAGCTGCTGAACAAAATAGTCATCTAAGAGGTCAACCCAGACCAAAGACAATCCAGAATTTACTCAAGTGCCAAAGACAAAGTGAATGAGACCCCGTTTAGATCTCAGTTATTTGAATGAGTTTGTAAAGAATTCCAAGTTCTGTATAGTCACTGTTAAATCTATTCTGCCTCTCCTTCAGAAGGACGACTGCGGACCTCTCAACCAATTGGGGACAAATTTCAACAGAATCAGGGACAAGTCAAGAAAAATCAGGAACAATCAGGGACACTTTTAAAATATTAGTGCTATTAACTTGAAACATTGACAGAATCAGAGCATATGAATTAATACACATTTTCTGAAGTAAAAGAAGTCTATAACTCTTAATTATTGTCATTATTCATTAAGTGTAATTCACCACCTTTCCTCCAAAAGTCACTAGTTTTAGGAGGGATTAAGAGGGACAGAGCTAAAATTTGAGTCAAAATCAGGGGCGTCCCTGAAAATCAGGGACAGTTGAGAGGTATGTGCTCTGTAGATCTTCAGGACACGTACTATCATATAAAATTGAACAGATGCTCCCAAAGATATCTATGCTTCCAGCTGGGACACAGTTACTTTCAGTTCAGAGCCATGCCTTTTGGTCTCACCACAGCCCCCAGAATGTTAACCACATGCATGGCAGTGGTAGCAGCTCACCCAAGACTGTGTAGATTCAGAGTGTTTCCATATTCAGATGACTGGCTCCTAACTGCACTGACCAGGCATCTTCTGGAGCAGTTAGTTTTTCGGCCTCAAAACAGAATTCTTACTCTGAAATTGCATGTCAATCAAATTCTGTCTCATCCTTCACCCCCAGCGAGATTGATACTCAAAACCCTAAGGTCGACAGTTGCTGCAATAACTTTACTTCCCACTGCTTGTCTTCATATGACAAATCTTCAATGGACTCTAGCAGTTCAGTGGTCTTTTCATTGACAATCTCTGCGACATCCAGTAAAATTATCTCAGGTTTGCAGAAAATCTCTACTGTAGTGGATACACTCCAAAGAGATTCATCATGGCTGCCCTTTTGTCCTTCCTCCACCGAAAGCCACGTTGACCATGGATGCCTCCCAGTTAGTGTGTGTGTGTGTGTGTGTGTGTGTGTGTGTGTGTGTGTGTGTGTGTGTGTGTGTGTGTGTGTGTGTGTGTGTGTGTGTGAGGGGGGGATTACTTAGGACAGACAGTTCAAGGCACATTGTCCCAAGATGAGACCAAATTGCATATAAATGTTGTAGACATGGGTCTGGTGCTTTTAGCGTTGCAGGTCCTCCAGACCTCTGTTCCACTAGCAACTATTGCTATTCAGATGGACATGGCAGTAATCTGGTACATCAACAGCCAGGGGGAACCAGATCTTACCCCCTATGCCAAAAAGCAGTGAGTGTTTGGCAATAGGCAATGTCCTCCAACCTCTTTATAGTAGCGATGCACATACTGGGGAAATCCAACATATTAGTGGATAAACTCAGCAGAACCATCCTGACTCCTCATTTGTGGTCTCTCAATTAGAGAGTGGCAGTGATGATCTTTCGCAAATGGGGTCAACCTTGCTGCGAATTGTTCACCTCTTCCATCAACAACAAATGCAGCAGGTTCTTTGCCCTAATCCCCCCCCCAGGACAGTGACCAAGAGATGCTCTAGTCCATGTTTGACCCTCCAGTCTACTTAATGCTTACCCTCCTCTACCCCTAACACCCAAGTTTCTTCAGAAAACCAGTCGGTTGAAGAGTAAAGTAATCCTCACTGCCCAGCTCAGCAAGTATAGTTTTCCTTCCTATGGTCTCACCTAGTATGTCTTCCATGGACACTGGACCCCAGTTCAGATATTTTGTCACACCCATCAGGGATGATTGATCTGGACATTGCAGGCCTCAGATTGACCACATGGTTTCTCAAATTCCAATGATGGCTAGACATTCCAGGCTTTCTTCCCCAGTTCGCCAGATTCTTTTTTCGTCCCACAAACCTTCAAGCAAAAAGATTTATAAGAGTAAATGGAAAAGATTTTCTTTGTGGGCACATCAAAGAGACTCAGATCCCTTTACTGCTCCAATCCCGACTATTTTACATCTCCTTGCCTCCATTTTTCATACCAGGGCAAGTTTCTATACCATTAAATTACAACTAGTAGCCATCTCCATCTATCAGATGGGCAATAAAGCTACTCCTTTAGCTTCAACTAAGCTGTGCAAGGCCTTCCTAAAAGGTACATTTTTGCTTAGACCTCCAATTCAAGATCCCACTCCACCTTGGGATGTGACTTTGGTATTACTATCTTTAGTACATCCTCATTTTGAACCCTCAGCCAAAGTAGACATTAGGTTTTTATCTTGGAAAACTGTCTTTTTGGTGGTGATTACTTCAGCTAGACGCGTTTCAGAACTCCAAGCACTCTCTTCAGAACCACAATATATGATTTTTCACAAGGATAGCATTACCCTGTGCACTAATCCTTCCTTTCTACTTAAAGTGGCTTGTGAATCAAACATCAATCAAGTCATTAACCTTCCAGTTTTCATTCCAAAATTTGAGAATAAAGGAGAATATACCCTTCATCTCCTAGATGTACATAGACAATTTTGTTTTTACCTACCTAGAACTAAGGAGTTTAGAAAAACAGATCAGTTGTTTTTTTTTTTTTTGCTTTTCTAACACCAGGATGAGAAAACCAGTTTTGAAGATTACTTTAGCAAAATGGATAACAGATTCTATTTCTTATATTTATTCCTTGAAAGGCCTAACCTTACCAAAAAAAAGCTGAAGGCACATTTATTCAGGTCAATGGCCACATCAGCTGCTTTTCGGGCTAGAGTTTCCATTGATGACATTTGTAGAGCTTCCACTTGGTCTAATACTCATACCTTTGTTTATCATTACAGATTGGACATCATTTCTAGAAACATAGCATCATTCAGTTCTGTGGTGCTTCGGAACATCCTTCCATGCGGGCCACCCAAGCCAGTTGTAGCTGTGGACACTTTCCCGTTCATTGAGAAACGACTGAAAATGATAACATCAGATATAAAAGTTATGTACTCACCATAATGTTCCATCTGTGTTGTACATTTTCATTCTTCCTCAACTCCCCTCCCACCTTCCCTCTATCCATGTCTTTGAGAATGACCCAATACAATTCATATTAGGAACCATTGTTCCTGTTTGCGCTCATGATCTTTTAGCTATCACAGTTCTGTCTTAGCTATTTTCAGTAATTTTTTTCCCCCTGAGATATTGCATAGCAACAGACTTGATCTGAGGTAATTCAGTGATTAAGGGCATTATGGGTAAGGGAAGAGCTTGAGAGTTGGATCCTACAATCCAAAGAAAGTGGCCGAGTCAGATCCGAGAGTCAGATCCAAACCCATTCGATGAGGAAGAATGAAAATGGGCAACGCAGATGGAACATCATGCTGAATACATAACTTTTATTTTATACTAAATTATAACTGTTTCAACTGTACTGTCTGTCTGTCAGATGGGGTTACATCTAATCAATCTGTATCATTACGTTTCATATCACATTAGTTAAGGTAAATAAAAAAATAGATGATAATTCTTCCCATACACTTCTATCCAATGCCTACCCTATTCATCTACTTAAACTTTGAAATGTAGTGAGGTAATATTGCTTTTTCCTTGACTTAAAAATAGTCACTGATAAAATTGATACTAGCACTGTAATGCATTTCAGCACAGTTTTATTAAATGTATTGTGTGGTGGTGGAATATCTAATAGCCAAAAGTGAACATTTTTACTATTAGGTAGAATGATCTTTGTTGCCCATGATTTTGTTAATTAGTCAGTCTCAGAGGTTTTGTACCTCACTACATTTCCACAACATATATATTGATATGGGTCTTATGGGTGACCACATTGCCAGCAATCTAGCCCACTCTGAGTACCCTTATTTTTTAGTCTGTCTGGAGATAGCTGCCAGTTGTGTATCATTTTCATGTATAGAAATTATGTTAAAAAGGGACATTGGTATCTGCATATGTTGACATTATCTGTGCCCATTCTACCTAAGATGTCTCACAATGTAACATTATAGACCATCTTGCTCTTGTTGCAGCTACATAATCTTTTCCTTGACTAATGAACAGTGCGTATAACTGTTTGATTCTGGGGAGAGAGCTGTTTATCTTCTCCAACCATATATCACACTTAACTAACACTTGTTGTACCCGTGCTTCCTAAATAGGCTCACCACCCTTTGTTTTCTACCAGTACAGGACTGTAATTGCAAGTACTGCCATCACTGAATATTAGGTATATCATAGTATTTTTCCTGCAGTACCTGTACAGGGAAATATATGCCATTGTACAATCCCAAGCATCAATGACATAGCAAATGCCATGTACAATCCAGTTGTGTCATATTGTTGTGCCATTAATCTTCACCTCCATGTGATGTTTTTTGACCCTCTGTATTCCTAATTCTGCCCTCAACCCACACCTCTAACTCCCCTGGTTCCCAAACTTGCTGGATAGATTTTTGTCAGAACCCATGCCTTTCAGGAGTTTACAGTCAAGATTTGCATCAAACAAAACTGGTTTGTAATTTTGCTGTGTTTGTAAATAATGTTGCCGTATACCATAGGTCCAGATATTAGGTACCCCCCCACCCTCCCTCTTGAAGCATTCTATACATCTTGTTTCTAGATATTCTAGGTCATTGCCGCTACCATAAATATCTTTTTTGTGATGCTCTTGTCTTCCTATCCAGATGAGGTAAGTGTCTTAAAACAAACAGAATTTTGTGAAATAAAAACATTTTCACCGCTCGGAAGTGCGATAGGAATGGCGGTGTTTGGTGTTTCCATGCTGCTAAATGATTAGTGACAAACTGTACTAGTGACTTCAAGTTAAGCTGCGGTAAATTTGCTATGTTAATAGACATTTGCTTACCTATGTACATACATTTTTGAATGACCTTCAATGGGCTTAGCGTCCACTCTTCCTGCTGCTGTTTAGTGCTGTGGGATAATGGAAGTATAACTGACTTTGTATGGTTGACATAAAGGCCAGTTCTGCCCAAATAAGATTAAGGCCACAAGACACAGTCATCTGCAAACCATGAGGCTAAGATAATAGGAAGTAGATCTCATCTGAACTAGTGTCTAATGCATTAATAACATAGATATAGTGATAAGAGGCATCCTTGTCTTGTATCGTGGTACACAGGTAGAGCTTTGGATACATTGCCATTTGCATCAATTTTATATCTAGGATTGGTATATAAAAGTTTACATTTTTGAATAAAGGATTCAGGAAAGCCATATTCCTCTAGTACATGCCATAAGAAGACCCAATTAATGGTATCAAAGGCTTTGTTGAAATCCAGTAATATAGCCACAAATCTAGTCTGCCTTTGTTGTGACAAAGTTTGCAAATTAAGCCAATGTTTAAGTAATTCAGCCCTCCCCACCTTTTATAAATCTCTGATGATTCATTGAAATAAATTTAGCCATCCATGACTCAAGTCTGTTAGCTAATACTTTAGCATATAACTTAGTCTCCATATTTAGTAAAGATATCGGCCTATAATTTGTTGAGGATAGCCAATCTTTATTGGGTTTAGGAATAATATTACCTTGGCTGTCATTATGTTTGTGTCAAAACTCCTTGATCTCTATGCTTCTGTAAATAACTCTAGTAACAGCTCAACAAGCTGTGCATTGTATGTTATATAACAATCTGAAGACAAACCATCTAAGCCTGGGGCTTTACCTGATCCCAGAGTGTGCATGATCATGGCCTGCAGTACGTCCTCTCTCTGGATGGACCTGGCTGAGTCACTCTGAGCCTCCTTAGGTAGTTTGCCTAATCTCACTGACAGGATGCAATTCTTTCTTTCTTGACACAGCAAACCCAGGAATTCTGCATATGGGGAATGAGCCATCTTCTGTACAAGTATGGTGTTCATTTCCTAAGGGTCTGTTATTATAAATCTGGACAGGTTATATAAATGAGGAAAACCCTTTTCTTTCACTCTGTCTTGACATCTTTTTGCAATTATTTTCTGCAATTTAGTATCCCTCGGCCACTAACATAATTTAATCTCTCCCATTTGTTATGTATGACATTTGTACCCAATGCTCTATATGTTTTCTTTAATGAAGTCAAAGTGTAACAAGATTTTATCTGAATTCCTACTACATTTATATTTAGGTTCTGTAAATTTATTTATCTGTTCTTAGTCATCTGATTTTTTATGGAGAGACAGCTTGTCGACTCTGAATGTTGACACCATTTCTGGAACCTGTGTTTGAATATGTGGCATTTATACATACGTGTGATGTAGGTGTTTGGGGCATCTTCCCAGTACCTGTATATCAATGTCTTCATAAGATTCATTCTTTTCCCACAGTGGGTCCAACTGCCATACATAAGTGGGGTTTTGCCTAAGGTTTAACACTACATTCAAAATAAGGGCACAATGGCCTGACACTGGTGCTGTGATTATGTTCATTTGGGTATCTTTTGCAAGCAGATATTGGAAGATAAGAAACATATCTATCCTAATTCTGATACCAGCAAAAAACTGTGATATATGTATTCCTTATCCCCAGGATTTAAGATTCTCCATAATCCTGTAACTTCGAAGTTGAGAAGTTCCTGTAATAATGATTTAACTATAGAAGCTTTATTCTGTCTAATAGGCAGTCCATCCAGGAGGGGGTTGAATATAGCATTCAAGTCACCTTCCAATATTATAGTGTCGCATATTGATAATACTTGTTCCATTTCATAACTTAAAAAAAGTTTGTATTTCTATACCATTATTATTTGGTCCATACACATTAATGAGCCCAAACGATATATTAAACCATCTAATTTCCTGCATAAACTGTCTTCTCTTTCCATCCCTATGCACATCCTCTACCACAGTCTTTACTGTGTGATGAAAAAATATGTCCACTTCTCCCTTCACTGATTTTGTGCAACAAAAATAGGTTTGACCTTTCCAAAGTTTTGACAGAATGTTGCTATTTGTATCCTTTAGTTTTTTTCAGGGGAAAAAAATATCCGTCATTTCTGTTTAGAAGCCCACTCCACCACCACTTTTGTTCTATAGCTAGATGATATCCCTTTCACATTCCATGTCAGTATCTTAATGGTGGTTCATGATTCCACACAACTTAATCCTCTTAACTTATTTTGTCCACCCACTATAAGGATTTTTTAGATAGTGATAAAGTATTATAATAGTGCACACACCAAAATAAAATTAAAATTCAAACACCAGCCCTCACAGTGGCACCAGACACCTTATAAGAACAACATTCCCTATGTCAACCTTATTAACTGGGAAAAAAGTATTTTTATACTAATATTCCAAATCCAAGTGCATTACTCATTCCACCAAGGATTGCCCCCATATGTCAGAATGTTATTTAACTTTAAGTATATACAGTGCTTATAAGTCTTGATCTACCACAATGCATGCTATGTACAAATGTTTGTAAGCATGCATTTACCTTTGTTATCCGCCCACTTGTTGCTTGTTGCCAAACTACATGATAAAATAAAGAAAATACATTGAGTCTCTTCTAACCAAACATAGTTAAGTCCATCAGTCATTCGCACTGTTTGCTGTGTAATGTTTATACACACACACACACACACACACATATATATATATATATATATATATATATATAGATAGATATAACTTTTATGGCTGCGACCATATGATCGACATTTGAAATGTCGAACATACAAGTAGACCAAAAAAAAAAGAAAAAAACTAACTTTAAAGATGCTAACGGGGGCTACAACATAATGTTAGTTAAGACTTTACACAATGCTTTACAAACAGATGAAAAAGTGGCCAGTTGTTTAGATTTTGCTTAATATTTAATTTAACTTCTAAATATTACTTCTAAAATATTCCAGAGTATAAACAATAGATTACTTGAGGAAGGTAATAGCTGATGCATTTAGAATTATGTTAACATGAGAATATGTTTCCACCAGATTATATAAACAGCTCTACTCAGAGAAGGGGAGAAATAGCATAGAGGATTTGAGGTTATAAATTTAGAGGGGTTTAGAGAGACAGAAAGAAGAATGCAGACTAAGGTTAGGGGGAGGGGAGAAGAATTCTTGGTGAGTTTTATTAGGTCTACTGAGGGTAAGAGAGACTACAGAGAACAAGGAGGATGGGCAGATGAAGAAGAAGAAGTAGAGGGAGATTAACCTGGAGCTAACCAGGTGCAGAGCCATGACTTATTTAGGTGTGTTTTTAGAGAGGCTTTAAAGAGTGGCAGGCTGGGTGGGGGTGGGGGGTTCATTTGGTGGTTGAGGGGAGAGAATGCCATAGTTTAGAAACAGAGTACAAGTATAGACACTGGACTGATCATTTAGCAGGTTTGGTGATTTCTAGGAGGTTTTTGTCTTCTGATCTGAGTGCTCTGCTAGGTATGTGCTGTTTGACAAGCTTATACAGGGCAGGGCAAGCATGGGGATTGTAAATTAAGTTATGTATAGTAGATAGTTGGATATATGTTAGTTGGTTGAAGACTTCAAGCCAGTTTAGTTCCTGTAATGATTTCCATTTTGTCTTGGTGGAGTTTTGCAGGTTGTTGAGTGTACAATAACCATAAAATAGTAGAGAAGGTCTAGTTTTTTTTTTTTTTTTTTTTTTTTTTTTTGGATTTCTTTATGTTCTGCTGGATATGAAGTTTTGAAGGTGAATTTGTTATTGATAATCACACCAGATAATTTTGTTTGTTGTAATCTTTCAGTGATAGTATTGTCGGCTGAGTGGATGTTAAATTGGTCAGAGCTGAGGGTGGTATTTTTGAGGTGAAAGACTATCCCCAGGATTCACGAAGCCTCCGTGTAAGAGTTATAACTCTTACCGGAGGCTGGTTAAACTGAGTGATGTCAGCATGCTCTGCATATTCATGAGAGCATGCTGAATCACACCCAAGTCGAACACGGCCGTGTAAGACAGTAGGGGGCGTGTCCGTAGGCTGATCCCTGCAAGCGGACACGCCCCAGAAGTGTAAAACTGTCCAAAGTACACACCCACAACAGAGCCCACGCAAATGTGAATAAACACAACACAACACATGCCCCTACAGACTATTAAACATAAAAGAAATATAAATGTACATGTCATTTTTTTTTTAAACTGTAAAGATGTTTAACCGTGAGTGCGCTCGTTTGCGGGCGTGCCCGCGCAGCTACAGTTAGCAGTCAGTGGGAAAGCATATAAGAACTACATATGCAAAATAAGCCAGGAAGCAATAGCGAAGCGGTAGAGATGCTGGCTGCAAAGCAGGCATTCATGGTTCGAGCCCCCACAAGCAAATTTTTTTTCCAAAATAAGCGAAACAAGTCCCTGACACATATATGTACACATAAAACCAGAATATATGTAAAATGCAATGTAATAGCCTATTTATATTGAATAAATGTGAGCCAAATAATTAATACAAACTGCCAGATATTATGTGGCCGTAGATAAGCATAGGTTTAACTGGTGCAAAATGAGTGCCTGTAGGCGAGCAGTGGTTTACCACGCTAAATATATGTGCCCCTAATTGAGCTAAGCGGCATATGCGTGCCAATAGCCAAATCAGTGTTAAAATGGTGTGCCCGTTTGCGCGGAGGTGCGCAGCAAACGAGCTAACCGGCAGACAGCGTTGAGCAAGCCGTATCCAAAATGCCTTTACACAGACACACCCCTCAACATGTCTAGACAGTCCTGAAAAATAAAAGCAGTGGCCAGGTTCGAACCCAGGATACTATACACCAAAGTCAAGGGACAGAACCACTAAGCCATGACAGCAGGTCATAGAAATGCAATATCAGCTCATATATAGGAATGAATACAAACAACAGCATGACAATGCAGGTTTACTGAAGTTGATACAATTCCAAACTGGCCAATCACAGATATGTGCGGGAAAAACGGACTATATAAGCCCCATAGGCGGGAATACACAGCATAAACGATTGTAGAACAGACCTGCAGTTAGAATGTCAGGTGTAGGTGAGGGTAGTCGCTTCCGGCGCAGAGGTGGGGTGTTGAGGAGTCCAGGTACATGGCCTGGCACCTAGCCCATAACCATGAGGCCCAACTCATGCAGGGACAGGTCCTTTGGGGAGCGTGCAAGGCTGAGGCGTGGGACCAGTTGGCTCATGAACTCACCAGTGCCACAGGAATTCCTCGGACAGGTGAGCAGGTCCGTCACCACCATGCGGACCTGAAGAGACGTAAGCAGGACCAACTGACCCGTTGGATCCAGGAGGCCCGGCAAGCACCCAACGCCCACCACTGAGTAAGTATAAATTAATTATGTTTGTAGAAAGTTAAACTACCTGAAATCATGGAGATGTGTATTCCAATATTACTTCATTTATATTACAGCTGCAGGTGTCCGTTCTGCGAACAGCAGAGCCTATGCTGATAGGCTGGTGCGGTTGCGCCACCAGGCAGGTCAGTAATCCACAACTAGTAACTGTAAATATGTATAAATGTATGACAGTTAGCATAAGAGTGCAGTGTATCCAGGAAGGAATTAAATTTGCAACTCACAGAGTGTGAATGTTTATGCAAGTATTGCCTGATTACAACAGTTCCCAGCCTGTAAGATGAAACTAATCATTAGACTGTCCAACACATATTTGTAAATAAAACTGCACTGCCTGTAAGAAATTAGTACACAAACAGCAGCAGCAGGTAGAGTATAGCTGCAGAAGAGGAGGAATCCACCTGTGTGAGATGAATACATGTGGAAACCCTGAAACATGACTGAAGTGAGAGTGCTGGAAATAACTGCAATAATTCTGTTAAAACAAGTCAATAAAGCCTAGAAGTACCAGTTTGAATAGTAAAATGAAAGCAAGTGAGAGAGTGTGAGAAAGTGTCAGGAATACAGCACTACAGTAGTAATAACCTCTGAATAAAGTATACTGCAGTCAGGACATAATTAAATGCATGTGAGACCCCAAACCAAACAGAAACATCTGTTCAAAGTGTTGCTGCATGTGGAATGTGTACACCAAAATCTGGATATGCTGCTCCCAGTCTGAAATATGCAGATAGGATGACTGTTTTATATTCTAAACATCCACACCTGTCCACAGTTATAGAAATAACAGTCAACAGGAGATGTATCTGCACAAATTTCAATATGACTTGTGTATGAACAGCAATAAAATGTAGACTTATGTTGCAGTAACAGTCCCATCTGCAAGGTTAGGTAGTTAATATATAGGACACTGTAGTCAGAACAGTAGTGTGTATATAACTGTAGCTATTAGAAATGTACAGCATATGTGGGTGTATCTGAAGGTGTTAATAATATATGTCTGATTTACCCCACCCTCTAACCATCTATAACCCATTCAACGGAAAATGGTATGTGCAATCACAATTACCACCCTGGACATCTGTCCTGTTGGGTCATATATATTTGCATGTCTGTTGATGCATCCGCCCGTTCATACATCCACACCTGATGGCCTGTTGCCATCAACCAACCCTGCATGTTGTTGGACTGTGTATTACTGTTGAAATTATGCATGTGCTTTGCACGCTGTTCAATGGTGTGAATAACTGGGTGTGTGGTTAATGGGAATACTAATGCATGCTGTTAAAACTAACTGTGAATGTTTTTATATGTCACTAACCCAAACTGTAATGACATAATGCAAAACATAGAACGACAGGGAAGGCGGGTTCGGCGGACCCACCTCTCCCACCTCAGCTGGCGAGTGCACCTGGCACTAGTGCGAGTCGGACCCTCCTCCGGTGGCCCTGTGCCACCTGCGGGTGGAAGCGCTGCAGGGGGGGCTCGCCCCTCTGCAAGTGTGGCCGGAGGAGATCCACCACTCACCCTCCGTAATGTCCGGACTGTGGTGCGTGGGAGATTCGGGACTCTGTCCTCGAGCCCCTCGCCAGCTCGAGGCACGGGTGGCGCAACTAACGGGCTTGCCCGTTGCCCCCTACACAGCCCCAGCACAGCCCGTCCTGGGCAGTGAAGGAACAGTGGCAACTGCCTATGGGTGGGGATATCAGTTCCACTGTTGCCATCTGTGGGCTCATGGGCTCTGGACATCCCAACCTCCGTCCCCGTCATTTGTGTAACCCCCCCACACGTGTCATACACCGCCCCTGTATGCGTCTTGTTTGTCTTGTCTGTTAACCTACCCAACCTACCTCCCCAGCTGTACCGACTACCTTCACCTGACATACCACTCTCACCTGAAAAAAAAAAAAAAAAAAGGGCACTCTGTACCCGCAAAAAAATTACGCCCATACATAGCTGCCCATTCCGCACACATGTCCACCGGACATGGAACCCATCAATTCCAATTGGCTGTACAACAGGTATTATTGTTGTCCTGACACCTCTCTCAGTGGTGGAAGGTTTCAAATGTCACACCAAATTACATACATATGCACAGCTGTTGCTGCTGAAGAAATGGGCAGCTATGGGCCTTACCTACATCCCTCCTGCACATCCCAAGCTTGTTTCCCTACTGTCTTACCCTCTTTGTGACCCCTTTTTCACCACTTTCCTGTCTCCCGTTTTCTTTTCTTTCAAAGAAAATAAGCGGGTGTCTTTGCGCGGAGCTAACCGCCAGTGCGCATGCGTGAGCTCGCGCAAACCAGCGCTAACCGGTTACAACAGCTTAAAAGTGCCTTAGTCACTTTGATTGACAGGTCCTGAACTCAGTTCAAAAGAAAATAAAATCCCACTGTGAGTCCCGAACCCCGGACCTTGGCAACTATAGTCTGCATGACTTACCACTAAGCCATGACTCTTACATAGAAACACTGTGCTAAAGTAAATATATCATTTAACAGTAGGAATGAATGTACAGGGAATATTTTTTTTTTTTATTTTATTTATTTATCATTTGTTGACCGGGAAAGTCCGACTAGGTTTCACAGAGCCTGTTCTCAGCGGAGGCCCGGGGAGAAATACTCCAGATGCATGTCTTTGGAATATAGATGTGTAGTACACAAAGCATGACATTTAGAATCACAAACAAAACTGGTGGAATTCCATAACAGTAGTGTGTGAACAGAAACAGCCATGCTAGTTGGAAGCTAGTAGGTAATAATGTCACCATAGCACCTTGCAAGACACACACATACTCACAGCAGGAGAAGCACTGCCCATACCCCACAACCCTTACGAACACATGCGGACCAAGTAATAACATATGTGGAGCAAAGGCCCAAAAACAGGGACACATTACAAATGAAGTTACAACAAATGCAGACAGTTCAGAAAGTAACAGGGTCTACACCTTGTGGGATGTTTGGAAGGGTATGCAGTCTGGAACTTGAATGTTTGTCACCATATCCTGACTTGAGGCCAGAATGACCTGCCAGATAAAGGTGTGCATGAGATAATGACCAAATTTCCAGGCAGACATGTGGACAGCCTGCAAATATCTGTACACATGACGGGTACAATACCACCATATTTGAATAGCTAAGACCCTAGACATAGCAACAGTGAATGTCGTACAGGGATGCCCCACAGACCACATGTGAAATGTACAAACAGTAGGCAGAAAGGTGTAACACATGCAATGGCAACTATGGGTTCCCGAAAGTATTCACCACTGCATGGCAGAAAGGTGTAGCAATACCTATGCTCATGCTAACCCACAGTCACACCTGCAGCATACCAGACATATTAATGGGTGCACACCACTGATATGTACCATTCCATGAGGCACATAACTGGTGAACCTGAAAGCCTCTGGGGCCTGCTCAGCAGCATACCCACATATGCTAATAGATGTCAAGGCCCACACCATGGCCAGACCACACTGCATGCTGTAACACCCTAGCAGATATAGCAAGCATTCCAGGCTGTGAATGTACATGGGAAATAGGAAAGCTACAGCAGCACACAACAGTCAAGACACCTAGCAGGCACACCAGTACTGATAGTGAAGGGCAACTATCGAAGTCGTAGCAACAGAATGCAAGCAAAGGTGAAAGGAAAACACACACACACACACATGCACACATCAACAATAGTAGTAGTTGTTAGTGTACATACACAGTCAGTACAGGAAACTGGAGAAATGAATGGAGGAATGTTAACCCACAACCCACAGAGTACAATTAGAGATACCAACCTTTACACTCACAGAATGTTGTCCACAGCATAACAGCATGGTCCCTGCCATTAACATCTGAAAGGGCTACGCCTATTCCACACACCCTTATATAGCACAGTTCTGCAATCACAGTGAGAACTGCAATCAGTACACAACAGGCTGCATGCAATTAGCAAATGCTGGCTAACAATTGGTGCAGAGGCCATCACATGGGCATATGCAGATACCTACAAAAGTATGCTGTAGTCCATGTCCACGCATGCAATAATTACATTGCACCTGGAGAGACAGAGGGACAGGTGAGAGAGAGAGAGAGAGAGAGAGAGAGAGAGAGAGAGGGAGAAAGGGACAACCAGAACCATACTGCGAATAAGCTGACAGACAGCAATCACAGCAACAGCTACCTGGAAGCTGCAACAGTGAACCAGAGCAGCAGGACAGTGAGACAGACAGTCGCAGACACAGCTGTGACTAACACAGGTACTGTAAAGTAAAACTATCAAGGTGTACATACTGTGAACCCTCCATATGTGTTATTGGGCTGTATCCATATGTATATGAAGATGTGTAATGGGCAGGGGATATACAGCACCTATCAGCGAAGGCTGTACATACAGTTGTATGTGTCAGCATCTATGTGCACATATATATCTCGTCTGATTGTAGGTTGTACTGCCATGTACTAATTACATTACAGAGCTATGTATGCTTAGCAGTATGTTAGTGTGTGTATACAGTAAGGTAGACATATATGCTGACATACCTGTCCAACATATGGCCATGTAGTCATGTCAACATATGTATGTGTAGATATCCTATATGTACATGTGTACATATGATATCCACATATGTGTACATACATAGCGAAGAGAGAGAGATGTAGGACCACATAGACAGATGCTGATAGAATGTTGTAGCGACATAACTATGTAATGCACACATGCAGAGGTAGAAATATGTAGATACATATACATAGACAGACTTATCTGACCACCTACAGGTATGATTGTATATGCTGACCTGCAACACAGCCTGCCCCCCTGTCGCCCACACCCCCTCTGTGCCCCCCCCACATCTACAGCAGAATATGTACAGCAATATATATATATCTGTGCAAATGCATACACACATATGTACATGTATACAGACATAGACATATAGACATATCTTAATACATAGATATATGTATAGAGAGAGTGAGAGAGATGTATACAGAGCTGGAGTGAGGCACATGTGTACAGATGTATTGCAACTGGTGCCTGGGGACTAAGGCACGGAGTGAACAGCAGTGTCACATCTGGAGTATCATACCACAGTCCAGACCACCTACACAGGTAACCACCATATAAATGAGTGTCCGCCCACCACTGCATGTGTCAGGGGTGGTCAGGGTCGGACATGTGTACAGTAGTGGCCCCAATGAAGGAACAGTGGCACACTATCCCTGGAACAGCTGTACATGGTATGTGTCCACCCACATGGTCAGTCAGGCATGGACATGTAGGTCAGTGTACTCCCCACAGCACGTAATGTATGCCATGGTATGGACCTCACCACGACAGCAACAGATATGTAGAAGGACACAGTGACATGTACAACACGGTGACAATGCACCCAAACACAGTACCATTGCACAGTGACTGTCACCACCATAGAGTACACGTATGCGCCCATGTACAGGTTACCACCCCAGATGCACATATGGAGATCACACCCATGATAGATGTCCAACAGGCAGTGTACCACCGCCACCATACCACGACCCACCTGTCTGCTGTATGTCGTCTGTGCCACTGCAATATAGTGCACATGTGTAGTGCGGGTTCCGACTCACTGACAGGACACACCCTGCAACAAACCACACAGTGTTACGATCACGAGACTCCCCATGTGTACATGTCACACATACCCCTGCTGCATGTCACTGAGATAGGTAATATGCCATATGTGTCACCCTGTGTCACTGTGTGTCGGCAGCAGGTACCATCACACCACATGTGTCACAATTGTCAGGTTAGCAGAACAGTGCGCTGCTGTAGACATGGGGGCATTAGCATATTGCACAGTATCGGATTACAATGTCATGTATTGTGTTGTATTGTATTGGTATGGTGAGGTGCCTCCTGCATGGAGTGGAACCACTGGTGCTGTGCTCCAGTGTACAGGTACATACCCTGTAGTCCAGGTAGTGTAACATAGCACCTGTATATGTGTGTTTAAGCGCCTGTCAGAGGGTATGTAGCATGCAACTGGGGATACCAGCAGGTCCCGTCCATGTCGTGTAGTCTGCTCACCTGTGGGTGTCTCTCACCTGGATAACTGTGATGTCCTTGAGGTTAGGGTCAGCAGGGATACCCATGCCTTAATACAGGAGGTGGGGTGACACCTGCACTGACCCTGTCCGCCACAATGTGGTCTAGCTGTGGTGTAGGTGAAATATGTGTAGTGTACTAACCATGGGCATAGAGGATGGGTCCTGACCAGGTCGCTAAATAGGTCAGGTAGGCCTCCTGGTCATCTGCAGTATCACGCTTGATGTCCCACTCAACATTGCCCATGTGGTCAGTGTGATGGGAAATAGATCCTTACCAGTGCTGCTCAGACATACCCTCCTTCAGAGACTGATGCTCTGTCTCGTAGTAGCTTACATCAAGTGTGATACAATCAGTATATGTCTGTGGTTCGACGGACAGGATGCTGTCCCTTTGTGGACAGTGTCCTGGACATATATGGGAATGCATGAGCCATGTGGTCTTGGAGATGTCTGTAGAAAGCAATTGTGTAGGGGTCAGCATTGTGTGATGTCTCTGACACTGGCCCAGTGGTCTGTAAGGATACCATATCAGTGTTACAAAGTGTAACGTCTGTATCTGTAATGTTGTGCACTGTAGCCATCTGTGCTGGTGGTGGAGGTGGGATATGTATATCCAGGGCAAGCAGGGTGTTGTCAGCTCACAGTAGTTGCCGATGTCGCCATACAGTACCTAGACACAAACACACAGAGTGAGGAGGTGCGCCTCACGAAATTTGTGTTCTGACTGCTGCTGTCCAGTAGTATGTAAATGCGTAGCCTGGCAGGTACTGTACAACAGTTGATGGCCGAGCACTGCTACCTGGCCATCTACCTGTGTGATATGTGTTATTATGACAGTCAAGTAGCATGTGTATTATGTGTGCCAAGGTCTGCCAACATAGATTGCTGATACCATGTTATCTTTCTTCCCAGGTACATGGCCCACCCGAGACATGCAACATACTCCGTGGCTGAGGATGAGGAGATACACCAGAGCCTGGTGCGGGACTATGCAACACTCTTTTCCCGCACCAGCCAGAATCAGCAGGTGAGGGCTGCACTGTGGCAGGACCTTGTCCAGCGGGTAAATGATATAGGCATGCATAATAGGACATATGAGCAGGTATGACATCACTGCAGTGATTTGATTAGACATGTCCGTCAGCGTGCATCAGATATCCACAGGCAACAGGTCGCCACAGGTGGTGGGGTGGCTACACATCCCCCACTCACCAGACTGGAGGGACTGCTCCTGAGTGTAGTGGCTCCAGTCCACCTGCAACACCAACAGCAGCAGACATGTGTCATGATGGAGGCTGGAGCCGCACAGCAGCAGGACACTGAACGTGCAGGTAATATGTCACATGTGTAGTTGACTGTTGTGTACACTGGTAGTTAATGCATGTGTGTGGTGTGTCCTTTGTTTGTAGCTGCAACCATAGTATTAAATGTGCAAGTGTGATATCCGCAATATTAGCTGCAGACCGTTTAAAGGCGACTGTGGTTCACCTGACCTGTATCATACTCCGTACTATTGGCACAGTTGTGCCCACTAACATTAGTTTCCTCCTGTCTGCAGGACCCTCTGGTATCACTGCAGTGCAGCCTATCCATGCTGGTGAGTGTCTATTTACTTTACCTGTTAAGATGTTGTTAGTAATAGTACCTTTTGGCACACTTAGTGGTGCCCCTTGTATGCATGTAGGTGTGTCTGTGTCTGTGTGTCAATATCACGCATACTGAGTACTGTTCAATTGTGTGAAACTGTGTGCAAGTGTGCAAGTGTGCAAGTGTGCAAGTGTGCAAGTGTGCAAGTGTGCAAGTGTGCATGTGTGCATGTGTGCACCTGTGCATGTGTGCATGTGTGCATGTGTGCACCTGTGCATGTGTGCATGTGTGCATGTGTGCATGTGCACCTGTGCATGTGTGCATGTGCACCTGTGCATGTGTGCATGTGTGCATGTGTGCACCTGCGCATGTGTGCACCTGTGCACCTGTGCATGTGTGCATGTGTGCACCTGTGCACGTGTGCACGTGTGCACCTGTGCATGTGTGCATGTGTGCATGTGTGCATGTGTGCACTTGCATGGGTGTACCTGTGCATGTGTGCATGTGTGCACCTGTGCATGTGTGCATGTGTGCATGTGTGCATGTGTGCACCTGTGCATGTGTGCACCTGTGCATGTGTGCATGTGTGCATGTGTGCATTGCTGGCAGTGTGAAGACATTGTAAACTGTGTTTCCTGTTTACTCCCCACAGGTTCTGTCGCTGCTCTGGTGTTATCTAGCAGGGAAACTGAGTCAGGTGCCGTGGGTACTGCCACTGATGACATTGTTGTAGTGGCACAGGACGGTATGCCAGGGTCCGCCATTGGTCAGCCAATTGACAGTACACAGCTGTCAACACCATCCATGCGCACAGTTATCCTGCCATTACACCCCTTGTCACCACTGTCCCTAGGTGATGGACAGCATACAGTGGGCATCGACCAGGGTAGTGTGGTACCTGCGGCACATGCTTCCCCACACAGCAGCCATGGGCATGGCCCACATGGTACCACACAGACAGTTGTCCAGGGTTCTCGTGGGAGCATCCATGGGCGTACTGCCCCTGGCAGCCCTGCCCACAGAGGACTTACAACCTCAGCTATGTTCCAGACTGTCATGCAGGCACAGTCACGTATGGAACGGTACACCAGACAGGGTCTGAGGGAGCTGACAGCATGTCGCACAGCCATGACCGATGGTATGCGTGACATTGCGGCCACCATCCGTGATTTCACCAACGTCGTAGACAGACGTTGTGGGGACATATTAGACCGTCTCAACAACTACATGCCCATGAGCCAGGGTGATGGTGGGCGGTTGCGTCGTCGACGTGGCCGTATGCCAGCAACAGCAGCAGCTGGCAGTCGGCGTGGACGACAACAGGGCTGCGGCCGCCCCCATAGTGCCAGCAGCAGCCCCAGCAATGCTGGTTCTGTGCTGTCATCAGACCGCCCCAGGAGACCACGTGCACGTGGCTCTGGCCAGGGCCGACAGGGCTCTGTGTCCAGTCAGCGAACACCTGCTTCCGATGACAGTACCCAGTCTGGGTTGGTCCGGATACGGTCCGTAGCACCCCTGCAAGGCACAGGTACGTGTCCGTGCCCAGAGACACTGATCTGTATGGCCTGGCAGGTACAGTCTGTGGCTGTCCACAAACACCAGTAAATGGCAGCCATGAGGTGGAACTGTGTGCATCCATACACACATGCAATATAACAACACCTAGGGCTACGCGCTACACACACTGCAGCAACACTGCCCCACCTTCTAATGCTGTCCCTCACCAACACACATACACATACATGTCAATTGGTGGTATGGGTGGCTGACCCAGGTATACCAGGTTCACACCCTGTGCATATGATGAAACTGTGCCACCTCCTGCAGTCTGTAACAACTGTGCTGGTACAGGTTAACATGTTACTGATGCACAGGGTGACCACATAGATGTGTAGTAATAGTATCATGTGTTGTACAGTACTGTGTGCTGATTTCATTGTGGGTATATCACAGCATGCCTGATGCAGTATTTGTGTGATTGTCATGTCCTGTTGTCTACACCCATGGTAAGTAACATAGTGTATCATCTGCACATGTTGGCATACTAGTGGTAATGATGTCAACAGCAGCCTACATACATAGGTAGCACAGGGGATGGGTAATGACTGTAGTAGCACACAATGATGGACATGTAAATTGCAAGTGGCATGTTGGCCACACTAGACTCTGCAATGCAGATGTGTGAGGACGTTGATATGTGTGCATAACTACACAAGTGGTACAGGACACATAGGTGCACACTAGCACTGCATGCACACACCTCCTACCATACTAGACAGCCCCAACACACATAACAAACTGTCACGGGAGGTAGAGTCCCCATACATGTCAGGGATACTGTGGTGGCAAGCCAGGGAGCATACATCCTACTAAGTATGGCACCACTGTGAGAAGGATCGGTGTCTGTTATTTGACATGTGTATTACTGCAGGTACAGGCACATGGCTTTATATCCAGTTTTTGTACATCCTGACAGTACATGCATGTTCCGTACACTTGTGTGCACTGAGACTGGACCCTGGCCATCTGACCAGTGTGTTTCCATGTACATGTGCATAGCGCCTGCATATGTGCAGTGTTACCTTATGGAACTGGTACAGCTTGTTTGTTGTACAATGGACTACATGGAGCACTGTTCACTGTACCTTTGTTTGCATGCATGTTTGCTTGCAATTACCCTGGAATACCGATCACACCTGCAATGCATAGTTATAGGGCTTCTGTGGACTCCTAGTGCCATCTGTGTAGCCTACTGTATGTATGGCCGTGTCCCACTTGAGAGGTTGCTACTGTTTGACCTGTTCACATGTACATTGACTGTGACACAGTGCATATGACCTGCCTGACATGTGTCCACATGAGCAGTCATGTATGCTACTGCTAGGTAGTCACAGGCACTACACCTTCACATCCATCTCCTGTTGAACTACCTGCTTTGCTAGGGACAGCCTGCACCTGTCACCCCTGGCCTATCGGATATTGGCAAAGCCTCTTGCTACCCCCATAGTGGCTATGTTAGGCAGGGCTCACATGACAAACACACCTTCATAGGTATCACAAGGGTTAAGACACTAAGAGCAATGCTGCACAACGCCAGATGTCTAATCCTCCACATGCATGCACCCAAAACACTCCTTTGCAGGGGAAACATTGATATGTGTGCAGTAACAGATGTCTGGTTCAGGGCTACTGGAAGCACACCAGCACTACCAGGTGTAACCGGGTTGATTCCTTTGCTACAGTCACCAAGACCATTGCCGAGGGGAAGGTGGTTCACACAGCCTACCTGGGCCTTGCAAACGCCTTGGCAACAATACCACACTTGGGCATTCTAGGCAAGCTCACCATCCTGAATATGAGCCCGTATGTCACTAGATGGATTGCACAGTGGCTCATGAACAGAACACACATGTTTAGCATTGCTGGAGCCATGCCACACCCATAACAGTTCAGGATGTGTCCCAGAAGGCTCAGTCCTGGGACCCTCTTGTTAGGTACATATTTATTGGAGGTACAGGCCAACACGGATGAACTGTGGCTGTCCAGATATGCAGATGACTGCAAACTGGACAACATAATCGACTACCCAGCTGACACAGGCATCTACCAAAGGGGCATCGGAGCAACAGACAGCTTGTGCCAGGCCCATGGCCGTCTGCTGAACAGTGTGTAGAAGGGGACTGTGTATCCTGTAGTCTGTTCACCTAGTTACCAAAAGGGACATTGTCCCCACACACACTAACCTCCTCAGCCAGAAACACACACTTGCCAATTGCAGGATTCAAACCCCTATCTGACTGTTATGACACTTGAGACGGACGCATTAGCGGAGCGCGCTATTCGCATTACTGGGAGTTTTCCTTTCTCATGCTCTACTTATAGGGTGCTGACATCAGCAGTGTGTAGCAAAGGGGAGGGGCATCCTGTAGTCTGTTCACCCAGTTTCCAAAAGGGACTTTTCCCTCACACACTAACCCCCCCACACAAACACACACACACTTGCCATTCACAGGAATCAAACCCCTACCTAGTTATGTTATGACACTTGAGACGGACGCATTAGCAGAGCGCTATTCGCATTACTGGGAGTTTTCCTTTCTCATGCTCCACTTATAGGGTGCTGACATCAGCAGTGTATAGCAAAGGGGAGGGGCATCCTGTAGTCTGTTCACCCAGTTTCCAAAAGGGACTTTTCCTCACACACTAACCCCCATACACAAACACACACACTTGCCATTCACAGGAATCAAACCCCTACCTAGTTATGTTATGACACTTGAGACGGACGCATTAGCAGAGCGCTATTCGCATTACTGGGAGTTTTCCTTTCTCATGCTCCACTTATAGGGTGCTGACATCAGCAGTGTGTAGCAAAGGGGAGGGGCATCCTGTAGTCTGTTCACCCAGTTTCCAAAAGGGACTTTTCCCTCACACACTAACCCCCCCACACAAACACACACACTTGCCATTCACAGGAATCAAACCCCTACCTAGTTATGTTATGACACTTGAGACGGACACATTAGCAGAGCGCGCTATTCGCATTACTGGGAGTTTTCCTTTCTCATGCTCCACTTATAGGGTGCTGACATCAGCAGTGTGTAGCAAAGGGAGGGCATCCTGTAGTCTGTTCACCCAGTTTCCAAAAGGGACTTTTCCCTCACACACTAACCCCCAACACAAACACACACACTTGCCATTCACAGGAATCAAACCCCTACCTAGTTATGTTATGACACTTGAGACGGACGCATTAGCAGAGCGCGCTATTCGCATTACTGGGAGTTTTCCTTTCTCATGCTCCACTTATAGGGTGCTGACATCAGCAGTGTGTAGTAAAGGGGAGGGGCATCCTGTAGTCTGTTCACCCAGTTTCCAAAAGGGACTTTTCCCTCACACACTAACCCCCTCACACAAACTTGCCATTCACAGGAATCAAACCCCTACCTAGTTATGTTATGACACTTGAGACGGACGCATTAGCAGAGCGCTATTCGCATTACTGGGAGTTTTCCTTTCTCATGCTCCACTTATAGGGTGCTGACATCAGCAGTGTGTAGCAATGGGGAGGGGCATCCTGTAGTCTGTTCACCCAGTTTCCAAAAGGGACTTTTCCCTCACACTAACCCCCCCACACAAACACACACACTTGCCATTCACAGGAATCCAACCCCTACCTAGTTATGTTATGACACTTGAGACGGACGCATTAGCGGAGCGCGCTATTCGCATTACTGGGAGTTTTCCTTTCTCATGCTCCACTTATAGGGTGCTGACATCAGCAGTGTGTAGCAAAGGGGAGGGGCATCCTGGGTGTGGTTTCCTGTTTGCCAAAAGGGACATTTCCCCCACACAGACCAACCTCACACACAGACAGACGCACACACACACACACACACACACACACTGAGCACATACAGGATTTGAACCCCTATCTAACTATGTCATGACACTTGAGACAGACGCATTAGCGGAGCGCGCTATTCGGATTACTGGGGAGTTACATTTCTCCTGCTGTACTTCTAGGGTGCTGACATCATCTGTGTTTGGAAAGGGGAATGTGCATCCTGTGGGGAAGTGGACACCAAGCACACTATGGCTAAGCTGTCATTCCCTAGGGCAAACAGCCTATTGTTGACCTCTACACCATTATGTTTAATTGTCAAATGCACATTATTTGTTGCTAACAGACTGTTTGCATATATTTATTGCCATAGCATTCCCTGCTGGTATGGACAACCTCTGCATCTATGGAAACTGTTTGAATATGGGAGGGATCCACTATATCACGTATGTCTCTGTAGTCATGTCACTGTGTGCACTGGGCAGACTGCTGTGCTGTGGTTGGACCCTGGCATAACACATGACAATACCAGATACGTGTGTCCCACTGCTAAAACAAGATTTGGACTAAGTGTGTGAGCATGCCCAGTTCAGCCTTCCCATGGCATGTTGTCAAAGTGTGTGAGCATGCCCAGTGTGATTATTCCATATGTTGGACTCTGCAGCCCACCACATTTGTGGATGTGTGTGAACTTCACAAACTATCACCCGTTCATGGTTGTGGGTTGTGTGTCATGTTGTGTAGTTACTGTACAACTGCTTTGTGTGTCAACACAACAGGATTATACTGTGCCTGCAGTGTTTGCATGGGATACTTTGCATGCAGTCGTCAACATCCTTTCACACTGACCTAACACTGTAGTACTGTATAGTGTACTGTCAGTACTTTGACTGTGGTGGACAGTAACCTGGGCTTTACTGCTATCACTGCTTTACATTCTGATCATGGGCACAACAGCCTGGTCGGGGCCAGTTGGGTACATCTGACCATGTTGCATTCTGTTCTGATATGCACCACTTACACCAGACTTGCCCAACATTGTGAGTGTATCCCACAACATAGGTGTACAATTGCATACACTACCGTTGTGCCCTAGTCCATGGCTAATGCAAGTTGGAGAGTGTGTTTGTCCTTCCACACACATTGTAAGTGGAGTTTGCCATGACCAATGTAATGGTTGGTATACTGTGCCTCTGTCTACCTGTGACATGACAGTGATATCCTGGATGAACCTACCATCTCCCGTCCACCCATCAGGATTCCTATTGTGGAAGGTTAATGAGTGACTCTATGGGTAGCCTGTGCTGAGGGTTCACTCATGGGTGGGGGTGGCTTCTGTGTTATGGATCACACAGTACAGCCTGTCCCATGTAACTCAGTGCTGGGGTTCAGGTCTGTCATGTGCATAGCTCACTGCCATTCAGATTGTACTATGTGCAGCATTTGTATTGATGCCAGCAACACATGCAGAACATGGCATGTGTGTAGGCTGATTGATACTCCTGATCTGGTACTGTTGGGGACTTTACAGTTGATGGAGGTGTCTGCTGCGGTACATCCCACGGGAGCTATTGTAGTCGATTGACCCACTGATGCAGGAGGACTGCAGAGCCACAATGACCTCACCTTGTGTAGATCTGACATCCTTCATGATTAGGTGGGTATATGGTATGTTTCTGTAAACACTACAGCACATGTTTGTCCAGTGCAGGATATCCATCACCCTGTGTCCCCAGGTCTCTCATTACATGTTAACTACATAATGGGTTAACACCTATGTGGTAATTGGTGGACACTTACTGTATATCCACGGGGTTGACTATACATTTCTGCACTTAGCTTGCTGACATAGCTATGGCACCAGTTGTCTGTTTGTATGTGGCCCTTTTGTAGTATGCATGTGTCAGCTGGTGGATCATATGTGGTGAGCGGTTTGTAGTCCTCTGCAAACATGTCACGACACAGTCCTTCCATGTTTGCCTGTACCTATGGGACATATATACCAGACGAGGGGGATACCAGGTCCAAGCCTTGTGGGATGCCAGTTATATCTGGTTTGTAGTCTGACATGGCTGAAGCAGGTCTGACCATGTCTGTTCTGTCCTTGGTCTGGTTTGCAACCCCTCTACTGACATGTGGGTTTATATTTACACTGGTGAGCCTATCTATACTGAACATGTAGGGTATTGTATAGACGCCTTTGCAAAGTACAGATCCACTGTGTGGATCACATTGCCCTCATCAATGACCTGAATGACTGTTTCAATTGGGTCCAACATGGTTAGGGGCAGGATCTGCACTTGAGAGGGCCACACTGTGTTGGGTCCGTGTCAGTAGGTCCCCGACATCCATATTTCTGTGGTACATGCTGCTCCTTTCCATAGCTGAGCAATCTGGGCTTCTCAGGATTCTGGGGTAGTACTGTTCAGTATCCACTCAGGCAACACCTTTGTTGAGAAGGACCACTGTTGATGTACACTGCTCTTTGGGTACATATTCTGTGGTACGGCTGGCATTGAGCAGTAGTGTGGTGTGGCATTCCATTCATCTTAGACTCCATGTTGCACATCGCCCAGGTCACCATCTCATACCATTGCTGCTGTGTGTTTTGCTTTGGAGATGTTGTCTGTTACCTCAGCATCTGCTATGTCAGGGAGCCAGCCGTCTACTGGGATACATATTCTGCATACATGGGGGTGTGTGGGTTTGCACTGCACCTGTCAGGATGTATGTTGGCAATATGTGTGTGTGTTTGTGGTGTTTGTGTGATTCAGTCCATATCTGTGAATACACAGGATGGCTCCTACCATCAGTTGTGTAAGCCTTCGGATTATCCTTCATGTCCTGTGCAATTTGTATCTACATAGGTTCATAGGTTCATACTAGGCTATCCACCCTGGGCATTTGTTAGGCTAGCCAGAGTGTGTGTGGCTTTTGAGACCCCTTGCTATCTGGATAGTATGGCCATGTATTGTTTGCTTAGCTGTGCCTCTGTCTGGACATCACACAGTGAAGACCCCCACTGTAACTCTACAATCATCCATCCACTTGCCAAGATTCCTGTTGAACAATGTCAGTGAGGGGCTCTGCCTAACATGGGGTGGGAGTCTGGTCCAGGGTGTGAGGTACCTGTGGATCATGTATCTGTCCCACCAGCACATCCTATTTCATTATGTGTTGGGGTTGACATCTCTCACTCTCGCAGCTCCAATGGATATGTGTTGTCTGGGGTGGGGCAGGTCCATCACTCCTGTGTTAGGCATGGCCTCCTACAACAGGCATGCAATGCCTCTGTGTGGGCAGTCTGCAACTGTAGTCAGCTGGGGTGTCTACAGCCTAGCAGCATATGACATATATGTATGACACTTTCTCCTCTTGGTGAGGTAGCTTTGCAGTCTTCCTAACTGCTGCAGGTGTCAGGTAAGGTAGATCCCACATGAGTCATTGTACTGGATTATCGGTGTGATTGGGATAACGATAGGGGCACAGTGGCCTCTGTTGCCATAGATGTGACTCCTTTCCTAATACAGTGTCACATGTACACAGTCTTCCTAGCCACATTGGCAATGTGGGTGTCACATAACAGGTTACTGTTCACTTGTGTCCCTTGGTCCCTGGTTACACCTTCCATACATTATGGTTTACCACCTTTGTGGTATTTCGTGTAACCTTGTCTGGTATTTGGTGGGACATTCATACTGTCCAGTGTGTTCCAGACGGTTGGGGGGGGGGTTATTGTGTGTGAGAGTGCGGTCTGTAGCATACTACAGACTGCACAGCAGTCTTGCCTATAGTTAGTTGCACGTTGGTGAACTCCACTGCCTTGTACATTGTCAGTTACCTGGACGTCTGGGTGTCTGTGCTGCCTATGGTTACTCACCTCCTTTTATGTAGTGTTCCAGGTTTTGGGGCCATGACACATGGTACATGGTATAACCTGGTAGTGCTGGTGTGCTGTCAGGAGCCTTGCAGCAGGTTTCTGTCACTGCACAGACATCGATGTTCTGTATTCTGGGGATGGCCTAGGGGGCATGCATATTGGGGTGTACACATCTGGCATCGGTCATCATTTCCCTTATGTTTCTTCCCACTTAGGTTTTCTCGGGTGGCGGGTCAGTCTGTTCAGCCTTGCCTACATAAGGCTGTGTGGAGGTGGCCAAGGCCTTATCCACTATTCAGACGCCCAAGGGTAACGGGTGCAGGCCATACCAAGGGCAGCTGCATGGATTGTCAAGCATGACATCCCAACCTGACAGACATTGGATCCCCTTGGACTGACACCAGTAGATGTGCTACTTGCTATGACTGATCATTCCATGTTTCTACTGTGGCATTATTCTTGGTAAGGGTAAGTTGCTGCAAACGGTGAGTGTCATACCAGCCTGGACTACATAATCAGATAGCTCATCTGTGTCTCTTTACATGTAGGCTAGGGCAGTACACCTCGGGTCATTCACACCAGCATGGACTATAACTGCATCATATTTCTGTTTGCTTTGGAGTGACCTTCATATTTGTGTTATGTGGCATGTTGTGGCGGCCTACAGGCAGCTTACTGTACCCTTTCCTTTGTTCAGTCTGCTGTGCGGACGGCAGTGTGTCTGACTATGGAGTCACCTATTACAACTGTATCAGGCATGTTGTTTCTCCTTCTGGCCTGTGACTGTTTGGCACACCAGCTTTGTGTGCTATGTTGTGCATGTGCTATGTTTGGTGGATGTTTCATTGGGTGTCTGCTTTATTGGCCTCTGTTGGTGTGCTGTGTGTGTGATTTCTGCCTCTGGGAATGTCTTTCTGTGTTTATGTGTTTGGTTTGCAGTTGTGGTAGGTCTATGTGGGTATGTATTTCTGGTGTGTGTGGTTACCTTCTCCTACTGACTTGTTGTGGGTGTACTGAGTTAGGGAGCTCTGCCTCCGGTTTGGATGGATGGTTGCATCTCTCACATATATTTGTATTTCTTGGGTGGAGTTGGTGGTTGTCTGTGTACTTGGGGCAGGTGTAACATTGGCACAGGGTTCACAGATTCCACTTGTTGAGCCTGGCCTTACTGGATTGCATGTGTGGACAGATTATATTGCCATACTACTGATCAGTAATTACGTCATTGTTCATGCTTGCTCTATCATGTAGTAGCTTCCTCTTTCTCTTGCATGTTTTGGTTATGGCTGGAGTCCACCATGCCAGATTTAGGCACTGTGTCTTGTTTTAATTTGGGACTGCATAATGCAAGCATTCCTGGCGTTGTTCATGGCGTGGCTGTCTTGCAGGTTCTGAGGCGTGGCCCATATTTTGCACCTGCGCGTGAACTTTCATGGCTTCTACATCATTTTGGAGGTGTGCATAATGCTTAGCACATGTTTTCCACTGTGTTTCCCGGACAGGGACTCTGGTCAGGGTTTGTATATCCAGTGTGATTACTATATGGTCTGGTGTTACCAATGTGCAATACACATCTCATCTTAACATCCCGTACCCATGTTGCTGATTATCACATCCAGTATGCTTGCCCCTCTTGTGGGTGTGCTACGTTGTTCCTGGGCCTTTTGGTTTGTGGTTTAATGCCCTTTTGTCCTACACTGTTGCAGCTGATATACTTCTCCCAGTCTATGTGTCGGGGTATTTGCAGTCAGCAATTATAATGTGGTTTTGAGGACTTGACATATTCATGTATTCCAGCATGGGCAATGCAGTTCCTGGTGTTGGGCCAGTACTCTGTGGCAGGCTATACACTGGTGGGCGGTTTTAGCCACTGTTACTTGTGCATGGCTAGTCCATGCTGCTTTTTCTGGTGGTACCAACATGGGGTGTTGTTATCCTTGTCATTGTTGATGGTCACCCTCCTTTTGTAGCTTGTTCCAAGTGTTGGGGATGTACAGCACAGTCTGAGGTGTGACCTGGTGGTGTTAGGGTGCTGTTGTGAGCCTTGCCTCGGTATTCTGTTACAGCACAGTTATCAACATTCTCCATACTGTGTGGGCTTAGTCTGCATGCATCTTGCTGTTTGGCCTTATCCCTTATCTGATTCTTATCCCTTCTGGTACTTATGGAGATAGGTTTGTGTTTTGCACCTTCCTATTCAGGGCACACTGTGCATGACAACGGCCTTTGCCAGTATCCATACAGCCTGCACTGATAGGTGCATGCCAGTCCTGGCAGGTGGTGCATCATGTCATGCTCAGCATGTCATCCCAGACTGGCACACAGTTCGTCCCCTTTGCCTACCTGCATTACTCCGGTAATTGTTGCACTTCATCATCTCGTTGTCCTGTTGTAGCATGCTGCTTGTTGAGAGTAGGATGTTAGACAGGGTCCTCAGGAGTGCATATGGTACTTGGTGTTACATTACTTGACACACAGCATTCATGCCTCAGGTGGTGCTGCAGGGCTGCCTCTGTCGGATGCACATATTACACTTACCTGTACATGTTTGTGAACAGGTTGTGTCACATTAGGCATCCCTGTTACTATATGGTGAGTCGGAGAGGGGTATCATTCCCAAGGTTCCTACTGAGCCAATGTATGTGCTATCGTTGCCTCTTTGCCAGAGCCAGGGCATACTGGGCACGCCTCCTTCTGCCTACTGGGGCAGGCTCAGGTTGTTCCTCCTCCGAGTCACGCTGTGCCTGTGGTGGCCTTGGCGATGGTGGGGGGCTGTTTGGCCCAGCCCTATGGTGATCCTGCTGCAGCTGTTTTCGCATGATCATATTATGTAGCATAGCACATACCATGACAATTTGGGTACATGTAGTTGGTGTGTACTGCAAGGCTCCACCAGATGTGTCCAGACACCTGAACCGTGACTTGAGCAGCCCAAACACACGCTCTATTACATTCCGTGTTTGTGCGTGTGCCTCATTATGGCGTTCCTGTTCAGGTGTGTGTGCATTTCTGATGGGTGTCATCAGCCACGGCTCCAGTGCATATCCAGCATCCCCACTAGGTGTCCGTGTGGGATGTCCCCATTGGCAAATGTCTGGTACAGCTGCGTCAGATGCCAGATGTGGGAATCATGGTAGCTCCCAGGACAGCCGGCACACACATTCATTATTATGCCCTGGGCATCACACACGACCTGGCAGTTGATGGAGGGAAGCCCTTGCGGTTTATGTAGGCCCTACCCGCTCTCCTGCTGGTGCTTTGATGCGTATGTGCGTGCAGTCTATGGCACCCAGTACCTCAGGGTATTCCGCTATTTGCTGGAAGAGACGATGTTGCTGGCCAATACCTCACGGGCATTGGGGAAGTATACATGATCACCGACATGTGCTGACATGGCATCCAGGAACTGGTGCAGTACCCTGGAAGCTGATGCCTGTGAGATCCCCATCATATCGCCAGTTGGTCTCTGGAAGGTACCTGTTGCTAGTATTCTTAGGCCAACACATACCTTGGTTTCCACTGGGATGGGTTCCCCTCTGTTGGTTCTGTGTGTGAGGCGTGGCCTGCACAGCTCCACTATTTGCTGCAGGAGGTCTCTGTCCACTCTATAGTGCTCTACTATCTCCAGCTCATGTAACCCGTGGTAGGTGACCCTGGGCCTGTACACTCTTCTCCGTCTCCTCACTGCGGGTTGTCTGGCACCATCTGCATTGTCACTACCCTCAGCAAGTCGCCTATGTCTCATTATGACAGCTATGGCAGCCCCTAACATTTCTGCTCTGAGTTCAGCTTTTTAAGTTTTCACTTCTGATAACTGAACTCCTGTCTTGCAGTGTCTCTTGAGAGAAACATTCTGCACTGCTGTTTGCAGAGTTTTAAGTGCTGGGCTGGCCTAGTATTCTGCCTGTGTAATTGCCTGCATCTAATTGTTTTCACCTGCTAGCTCCAGCAGTATTCCCTGCTAACTTCCTAGTACATCTGTTGTTTCCTTTTTCCTTGCTGTTTCCTCAGGGTGGGGCCGTGCAAACCAGCAGAAACAGGCTCACAGTGGCTTACACGCACACATACTTACACAGTTCAGAATCTGCTTATTCGGTTTAAACGCGTGCGCCAGCAAACGGTGTTAAACAGCTCCCAACATGCTCCCACATGCTTAGTCTGCCTTACACGCACACTGCCTTACACGCCAAGACACTGCCTTACACGCCAAGACACCGTATTACACGGCGCACACGCGATGCATATACCGTCCAGCAAGAAACTTTGGTGTAGGCAACAGTGTACACCTTCCATTTCTTGGCTTTCTCATGTTTACTTGGAGGCACACCTCCTCCCTTGATGTCTCTCTGACATCTGTCATGTAACTCTACCTCCCAATCACTTCTATCCCTTTCTACCATTCCCCCCTGTGATGTCACCTATCTCATACTCTGTTCCTCCCCCTTCTGTAACTCTTACACTACTCAGACTGTGCTCATTTCCTATGTGACAGTGGTATTCAGTATCCTTACCCTAATTTGCATCAGATTGCCTACTAATGCTTAGTTACATCTCTTACACTTGGCTTCCCCCCTTGGCAACCACTACACGGTGGCCATGTTGGTTTTCCTATGCTGGTCCCTCCATTGACATTCCATATAATTCATGAAACCTACATTTGTAGGTTTAAAACCTTCGTTTTCATGTTTTATGCAGCGCAGCCCGTTTGCGTGGGGCTGCGCTGGTTTACATCGGCAATTGCCGAAAAAAAAAAATTAATTTTATATTTTTGCATGGGGTTGCATTGCCAATGGCCACATATTTGGCCATTGGCATGCTGCCTATGACATATGCACCCTTTATTTGGAGCTGACATGGCTCCATTGTCGTGTTTGCAGAAACGTACTCAGTTGTCAACTGAGTACATTTCTGGAGCTAACACGGCTCTTACACGGCTGTTCTGGCCTTCCTGGATCGCTGATCAGCCTCATTTGCATGCTATTCGGATGCAAGTGGGCTGATTAGCTTAGCCACGCCCACTCCGTGTAAGAGCCGTGTTAGACTAACTCTTACACGGACTTTGGGCTGTTCCTGGATCACAAAGGCTACATGGAGTCTTACACTACTCTAAGACTCCGTGTAAGCCTTCGTGAATCCGGCCCTATAACTTTGTTTTTGGGGGGGTTCAGAAAAAGTTGGGTATCTATGAGCCACGATCGTATAGCAGTGAAGGATTTTTCAGTATTATTGAGTAGTTCTGGGAGAAAGAGAGAGGTGCAGATTATGGTAGAATCATCTGCATACTGAATTAGGGTTCCAGGGGAAGAGAAGGTATATAAAATTATTGGTGAATATATTAAATAGTAGGGGGACCTAGGATGGAGTCTTGAGGGACTCCTGTAGGGTTATGGAGAAAGGGGAAAAGTTGGTTAGACCATTTAAAAACTTGCTTAAGGTCTTGTAGATAGCTTTGAAACCACTGTGCTGTGGTAGGAGAGAATCCTAGGTTGGACAGGGTATCAAGGAGTAGGGTATGCAAGACCTTATCAAAGGCTTTAGAAAGGTCCAAGGAACACTGAGGATGCAAGGTATCCTTCATCTCTGGCCCTATTTACAGCATCTGTAAAGGATAGTAGAGATGTAGATGTGCTGTGACCAGGCCAGAAGCCGTGCTGAGATTGAGAAAGCAAGTTATTTTGCAGTAGGTATTTCATTAACTGTTGGTGGATACACCTTTCAAGAATTTTGGATATAGGACATAATATTGATATGGGGCGAAAGTTGGATATTTTGGTGGATTTTCTTCTTTTATGTATTGGGGTTATATGTGATAGTTTCCATAAGGTAGGGACTATCAATTCAGATAGCAATCTTTAAAGATGCTGAGAGAATAAGCGCCAGAGTCAGTGATGAGTTTTATTGTGGGAGATTATCTGCAGATGTGGAGCAGGGTTGTAATTTGAGCAGTCATTTTTTATTATTGAGATGGGTATGAGCTGAAAGGAGAAATAAGTCTATTTACCTTTGCATTGGTTATGTTTGTTGTTGCTGATGTGGTCTGAATTAGTTTGTGAGTAGATATTGATGTTAGAGGTTGAGAGTAAGTGACTGGATGTAGTGTTAGCATTAGTAGTCAGTAGGTCAACTATGGATCTTCTGCTATGGATCTTCTGCTATTAGTGATGGGGAAGGGGGAGGGGCACTGGGTGAAGGGTAGTGTTCTTTGTTTGTACCAGGATTGAGACGTGTAGATATTGTGTGCCAACATTTTTGATGGTTGCATTTATGCTGTATTTGAAGGTGAGAGTAGTAAAATTTTTTACTTTTCTTGATTAATTTATTTACACTATTGCTGAGTGTTTTGAAAGAGATTTTGTTCAGTTTTGCTTAGTTTCCATATGTTCCAGGCTAGGTCTCTTTGTTTCATCAGGATAATACAGTCTTAGTTATCTATGGGGTTGTATTTTTTTCACCCTTTTTGTCTGTAAGGTATAGAGAATTTTTGGGAAGGCAGAATTGAAGTATTAGACTGAATCATTGAGAGGCAGTAGTTTTAGGTTGAGCAGTTTATCTTATGGAATAAATCATTAAGTATTTGTTGACTGGATTTAGTTTTGTTTCTAACTGCTTTCAGTGAGTGTGTTTTTGGCTGGTGGGTACTGGCTCTGATGGCATATGTGGGAAGTTGGTCACTAAATGAGATAGAGAGTGTACCTGAGGAGGAAATGATTTTTGAGTGAGAGACTAGAATCCAATTCAAAATGGAATGGCAAGTGAAGTCTTTACTGTATGGTTTTGGGTTTGTGATTAGTTGGCTAAAGCCATACAGATTAATACTACTGTTTGCAGAGTTAGCTATGATAGAATGCCAGTTGATATTTATGTCACCTAGGATGAGTGTTTCTTTTTTGATATTTTGTGATGTCCAAGATAATATATCTTTCAGGACAGGTATGTTGTTTCCAGTTGGAATATACACTACAATGATACAGATTATTTTTGTATCGTTGAGGTTCAGGGAGGCTGTTAGGATCTCGGCACTGGAAAAGGTGAGTATACTGTTTGAGAAGGGTGTAATGTTGAGTATGGAAGGATATAGAAGGGCTAGCCCTCTGCCTATTTTTGGTCTATCTACTCTATAAATGGCATATTTGGGAGGTGTAATTTCTATATCTTTTATGTTGGGGTGTAGCCATGTTTCAGTTAAGGCTAGTATATCTGGTTTGTTTTGTTCTTTCCAGGTATGCAGAGGGGTTATCTTGTTGCATATACTTCTTAGGTTCAAAGTAAATACATTTAGGTTTCTAGTCTTTTTTGTTAGCATTTGAGTTAGGCCATAGGTTTGGGTGTACATCTCCACTCTGTAATAGGATGAAGATTACATTAGTGTAGAATGAGTCATATTTAGTAATATGGGTTGGAGTTAAGGGTATAAAATGAGGTTTGACGGATATAATAGTTGCTATATGGGGGACAGAGATCTATGGGAGGGTATACTGAAATAGCTGAGGAGAGATGTTAGAGCAGTAGTTTTGTTTATAAGGTAGATTGATGGCGGAAGTTACTGATGTATAACCGCATGTGATGGTTTGGTAGGACAGAATTGTAGCAAAGCTAAGGATTATTAGCAATGAGATCAGACATGAAAAAGTATCATGTTGGGGGACAATAAGTGACAGTGGTATATAGAGTGAAATTGTTCAAAAGGTATCGTGTAGTAGGGTTTGTAGTAAACTTAAGATTATAAGGTTTGTGAAATGGTGACAGGTGAAAGTTTAGATGAATTGGTGTATTGTTAAATTGTATTGTGGTAAGTAATGTAGTATGGAGGTATTTGATTGGTTAATGTGGACTGTAGGTGGAGTGTGTGTGGATATAAATGTAGGAGTAGTGGAGGTGGGTGAGATTTGAGGAATGGAGTAAGCTGCACCAAAGGAGCATGGAAGACTGCAGAAAACAATCTAAGTAGCCATGAGTAGAGGCAAAATAAAGCTAGGACCGAGCTAGAAGAGGTGAACAGGGAATGTGAAGGGATGTAAATAGGCAAGGGAATACCAGATAGTGCACCCAGTTACAGGATAGAGTTGCTAGCAGCCACAGCATTAAATGTAGCTCATGAGCAGAGGAATATAGGAACTAATGTAAGCAGTAACAGATGCTATATTGCCAGAAATTGGTGAAATAAGAGTACTGAAGGGCGTCTAAGGGCAAGGGAACAAAATTGAATATATCTGTGTTATCTGTCATAGCTAAGATAAATGGGACAAGTATGGTTAGGAGAAAATGTAAACCAGGAGAGAGGATAAAAGAGTAAAGGGAAAAAGGAGGGATACAACAAATAATTGGAAATAGTAGAGAGCAGAATGGGATAGGAGTATGGCAGGGGTTCGGTTCGGTGATGTGCATGCAGCCTTACACCAACAGCTTATAAAAGGACTCTGTAACAGTGACTAACATACATTAGTTGCAGACTGAGTTGTTGCATGACCGTTTTATCCATTGTGCCAAGGAGAAATGCTTTGGGTTGAACAGTGATATTGCCTGTGTTCTGCACTGGATTCTTGGTCAGGTATTAGAACCTAGGAAAAGGGGGAGAAAGGGAGAGGGAGATTAGATGAGAGAGACCACCATGAGTGAGAGCTGAATAGGTTAGAATGAGAGACAGGAAGAGGGATGGGGTGGATGTTATTGAGAGTGAAAAGCTGATGATGTTATAGGTTAGTTTACAGCCCCATATTGATAGAAAGAGGTTAAAGATGTGACAAAGAAGCTGGGTTAGAAATTCTATGCAATGGTAGATAAACCAGGGGAAAATGTTGTCTGAACTTGGGGGGGGGGTGTCTGGGCTTGTCTTTAAGTAGGTTATTGATTTGTTTATGTGACACTTTTTTGAAGGGGAGACTCTTCGAGAGATGAGAGGGGTGGAGATGCTGCTGATAGGGAGGTGGCTAAATTCTCTGACAGAGCAGGTAAGTGGTCTTTGATTAGTCTAGAGTAAATTTGAAGGATTTGTTGTCAGAGGATTTTTGTCCAGTGAGCAGAATGACCTCATGCCAGAAATGTCTGGGTTTATTTAAGGGGAAAGCTGCTTGGTTTTGAAATGATTTGCTTTTTGCCTCCATATGAATTGTTTAGCCAAGTTCAAGTTTGGTAAAGGTAGCACAGTTGTCAGGTTGGATTGTTTTTCCATGACTGCCAGGCTTCATCCCTTAACTTGTGAAGAGATTTAAGCTGTTTGGTGAGCCACAGTGTTTGCTGTTATTTAAAAAGATATTTCACCATGAGGAAGAATTTGTCCTGGAAATGGAAGAGTATTTGGGTTAGGGTTGTAGCTGCTATTTTAGGATCTTGGATGTTCAGTATAGTACACCAGTTAAAGGTTGTCAGATGGCTTTTTAGCTTGGTGATATTTTGCGAGGATAGGGGTCTGAAGGGCATCAGTTTGGGCAGAGATTTGAGAGATAAATCAGTGGTCTGAAAGATGACTGTGAATGATCAGTGGAGGTGGGAAGAAGAATGGAAGTGTTTGAGAAGACACTTGATGGTTTGTAAGTGATTAGTAGGTCAAGAGTTGAGTGGTTGTTGAAATGCAGTTTTGGATAGGTGAGTTCTGTGATTAGCTGTAAGATGCCCTTGTTTGCTAGAATCTAGAAGTATCATTTGAGATGGCAACTCGTACGTTAATGTTATAATCCCAAGGATAATCATTTGCTTGTCTTTGCTGCAGTATCCTTTCATATTGCAGTTATTGGCTGAGACTATTTCAGAGGTTAGGGATTTGAATTTAGAAAGAGGTAAAGGAGGAGGAAGATATGCTGCTACACTAAGTAAGGGTTTGTTTTCCTGGAGTTCAATTTTAGGAGGACCCAATGATTTCATATCAATCAATCAACAACTCTCAACAAGTGCCAATCGATAAAAAAAGAATTGACTATAACAACTTTCAGTAAAACTTGGGAGACAATCCCCCCAACTTAAATATATATATATATATATATATATATATATATATATATATATATATATATATATATACTCTGAAGTCATACAATACAATAGTGAAGAAAAACAAAAACTCTTGGTGAAAGTGGTTTCAGCCAAATTTCCTAGATCGCTTTGCATTCTGTGGTTTAAATGACATGTTCCTGACCAAGTTGGGGTTTATGTTTGTTGAAATGTTGGCTTTAGCTAGGACAGTAGACTTAAGAAGGCTTTTGTATAGTAATAGACATCCTCCTGCTTTCTTATTACCAGGTTTTGCATCATACTCATAATTGTATGAGGGGAGGAGGTGCTTCAAATTAGGGCTGCTTGGTTTGATCCAGGATTTCATGACGGCTGTGGATAGAAAGGAAGGCACATATTTAGTTCATTGATGAAGGCATAGGAGATATGGGAGTCTGCACATTTTGTGGATGGAGGGAAGTGGTGATAAGGTATGTGTTTAGTTTTAGTACTCACTGTGATAAGAATTATTAGAGTGGTTGTAATGAACTTGCAAAGATGTTTAGGAAGTTTCAGTTAGATGTTACAAGCATATGTTTTATGGTGGGAGGAGAGCTGTGCAATGCAGAATGTGTGTATGCAGGAGATGTTATTGACAAGTGGAATGGAAAGTGTGGGTGATTTTGTTAATGGAGGGGCATAGTAAAGTGTTGAAGAGAATGTTAGATAGGCAAGGGTAATGATGAAAGAGATGTGGACTATGTATGATCTGTGGGAAATTGACCTTCTGGGAAGAGGTAAAACATTAAATAGGAGGAGTGCAGTGGGGGCATCATTGTTGATATATATATAGGGGTATGGAGTTATGAGGAGGATCTGTGGTTGAAGGGTAGTTTGAACTGGAGTGTTTTGAATGTGTGATTCTTTGGAGTGGGAAAGATGGTTGTATTTTGTAGTGTTCTGCTAATTAGTGGTAATTATGTCTTTAATGTGGAGGGTTGGGGGGTGGAAATTTGGTGGAGAACTTTATGCATTAATCTGAAAACCTGGCGGGGCTAGGATCAGAGGGAGTGGATGAGGAGCAGTAATGTACTTCAACATTCTCAGCATATGAGCAAGATGTTGTTATAAACTATGTGTTGAATTTTTGCAAAGCGTCAGATCTTTCTTACTGTTTCAAAGTGAGTTGTTAATTACCTTGCTTAGTTTTGCAAATGGTAATGCAAAGTAGTTGTGTACTACAGATGAGTGATTATCTTCAGGGAGAAAAACAGCAGTTGTGAGGCATACCTTTTACAACTGAGAAGGCAGTTTATCTGGGACCTTCCTCAAACAGGTGAGGGAATCCAAGCTCGAGTGCTGGAGTATGTGACTGACCACAGCATGTTCACAAGTTTGCAGCTCATTCAGCTTGTCCTTTAAGCTGTGAGCATTCACAGTGTGATTAAATCTAAAATCTGATGTTAGCATATGCTTGTTGGTGCAGTTCACAAAAAGAATTTATTTTTAATTAGCATTGTGTCCACCAGAAATGTGCTACTTTTGTAATTTGCATAAGATGTATTAATTACCATATAGAGAGGCATCAATTGAGGTCTCTTTCAGTTTCGTGATAATGCTAACTTCAGAGGTTATACAGAATGTGCAAAGCCAATTGTTAACATAAGTGACCTTGGCAAACAAGTAATCATTTTACTTAGGTGATGGCAAGGTATTGCTAAAGCAATCCTTGACCCTTTGTTTAACATAAAAAGCACAATAGCTTTAGTTATCTGGTGCAGTAATGTACTAGAAAGGACTAGAAACTGGACATGGTCCTAACAGATGCAAAGGGTGTTATGTATATCCAGGTTGTGGCAGTTTTAGACAACAGTGATCATGACACTGTATGAGTTAGAGGAAGGATATATAAAAAAGATAAAGAGAAATGTGTGGAATTTTAGAAGTGATAACTATTTTGTGGTGGGGAAGATGGCTAAATTAATGAATTGGAGGAAATGAGTAAACAAGCCTTAGGAAGGAGTCAGAGATACGGCACTCAGCGCTGTGGACAAGGGTGGGAGGAAGAAGCAAAAACACAAAAAGAGAAGACCAGTGTAACTACATAGAAATGTTAGGCTATAGCTGTTAGGGCTAAAGATGAGGCCTACGAGAGATATAGTGGAAGGGGTGAAGAGGTAGAGGAAGCAGGTATAAGGTCATTAGCAGAAATGTAACAATGATGGTAAGGGCAGCAAAGGTTACAGCAGAAATGGATTTATCAGCAAGGGTCAAAAAGTAAACAAGTTTTTTTTAATGTACATAGCAGAAATAAGGAGGGGAGTTTAATGAGTAAGTACTTTGTGTCATTCTTCACAAAGGAAATCAAGGAGAAGGTGCCGTGCAAGGAGGTAGGCAGAGAAGAATGGGAAGAGCGCTGGGTATACTGCCATCTACATGGATTAAAATGAGAGGGAACTGGCCTCTGTTATGGAGGATGAAGCACAAGGAGCAGATGTGCTGCCTTCCAAAGTCCTCACAAATCTGACCAAGGTATTGGCAGACTCTCTGATGGAGATCTTTGCCAGATTATTGGCTAATTCATAAATGTTAAAGGAGTGTAAACCAGTAATTGTGGTTCCCTTGTACAAGGGAGAGCAGGAAAGTTCCAGAGAACTACAGGCCTGGTGGCTTAACATCTGTGGCATCAAGTCACAGACAGAATACTGAGGGGAAGGCTTGCAGCATTTCTAGAGGACAGCAGTCTCCAAGACAAAAAGTTACAGGTGACCTTGACAAGAGAGTGCCAGTAGGCCTACCTGGACTTCAACAATTCCTTTGACTCAATCCTACAGAGGAGGAGGATGAAAGAAAAAACAGAGGTGATTAGATAGAACCATGACTGAGTAAATGGATAGCTGTATGGTTGAATGGCAAGACACAGAGAGTTATGGAGAGATAAACAATGTGAGGCTTTTTTGAAGTGACTATTGAAGAAGCCCATGTCTCTTCTGTGTCTAGCATTGTTCAGTGTGTACCTCAGACATATGGAGGGAAGAGCTGATGAGATAAAAATAGGTACAACAGTGGGGGGTTGTGAGAAGGATCTAGGGAAGATTTGGAAAGGCTAAACAGGTTGACCGAAAGGTGTTAGTTGATGTTCAGTGCAAAGAAATAGAACATACAGCCCTTGGGGCACACTAACCCTGGTGTGAAGTTTCACAGAAGAAAGATATGGGGTGTTGATTACACCCAAACTGGACCATACATCATTGCTTCACTCTATATGGCCTTGGTCAGACCACACTTTGAGTAACGTGTGCAGTTCTGGAGGCCTTATAAGGAAAAGGAGTGAAGGATATCAGGCTACTGGATATTAGTCAATGTAAAGCTACCAGAAAGTTCCAGAGATGGAGGGGAAGGAGTATGACCTAAAGGTACATGAGCTACATCTCTTGTCATTTGAACCAGAAAAGAGAGGGGGGAGAATGACATTGGTATATAAGAATATGGGAATGAGATGTGAAGGGTCATTCTAAACAGAAAAGACAGGGGAGCAATGAAGGGGCAAATGCAACAGATTTAGAAGGTGACTGTTCCTTGGATTCCTGAAAATTATTTTAGACAGCAGCAGGGGTTGTTGACTCATGGAATGGAGTGCATGAATTGGTGCTAGGAGAGTTAATCCACACAGGTGTTCAGGAGAGCATGGACAGGTGGAAAAAGGGGAAGGAAATGTAAGAGTGGAAAGGTACAATTTAAGTCACTTCAAAGGGTAGACAGGATAGGCTTATTGTAGACTTCCGTTATACATTAAATGCAGATGTAAATGTTACATTAACATAATGTAATGTAATAGCAGCAGTTAGTCCAAATGGAAATAATCTAGATCTAGTTTCAAGTTTATTTTTATTCATCTGAAAAATTCAGCATGTTGGCTGTAACAAAAATACAAAACAGATGTATGGAGATAGTGGATTGGCTGTTTTGTATGATTTTATTTTTATTCAGTCATTACAGTAATAGTTGTTATAACATGCACATTGAAATTCCCATGACAATAGATATTCACCACAATCAATTAAATACCTCAAAAAGCTGGGGTTTGTAAGTTGCTAAACTATTAAATTCACTAATTTCACCCTTTTCCCAATCTTTTGCATGACTGTTAATACCAGGAACTACTGTTTGCACTAGTGAGAAAAGTTTCTTTAAAAATAAAGTTTCTTTGAATCTTTGACCTGGGTGGATGATTTATGAATCTTTGGTAATAAATACAAACCTGCCTTAACCAATTTCTGGAACATGGAAAGTCATTATTACAGTAATTAAACCCGCTTTCAAGGTCTTATATAAAAGCAACTAATAATCCTTTTTCAGAAGTTGTTCTGTATTTTTATCTGATCTTTCCTACAAATTATCATATATATATATATATATATATATATATATATATATATATATATATATATATATATATATTCCATCAAAGCACATTAAAATGAAATGTTACACCAACACTGTGCCACCTTTATCTTGTTTCTTGACAGCAGAAGTGGCACATGCTAATCATTGCTGATAAAGATGTTATACTCTGTTTTAAAATATAACTCAGTTTTATATTTTTTATAACTCATTTAAGACTGAGCATTCAAAAGGCAGCATCTCAGTAGGCAAGTATAAGCCTAACATTGAACAGCATTCTACCTTCTCCAAGGGTGATGCTATAATATGAGAAAAAAATAACTTCAGTAATTGGTTTAGTTAATGCTGTTATTCGAAAGGGGTCAAATATTTGTCAGCCTGGGAGGATATGATCAACAGACCATGCTAGTTTGCCAAGGATGGCTTGCATCTGTCTCCTATAGAGTTTCCATTATTGGAAAAAATGTTATTCAACCCTATAGTACCTTTTTCAGGCAATGCCAACCTGATAAGCCTACCAACATAATGACGCAAGCAAATGAAAATATGAAAGTGTTACCAATGCTAGGAACCTAAACAAGAAACACACTTCCTACAAACCACCCTCACTCTGGAGGACGTAGACATCTGTATAAAGACTGATGCATGGTTTAAAATGGCAGAGAACACTGGCTGTGTAGGGCTATAATGCCTTCCTCACTTTTAGATCAGCAACTTTTCAGGAGGGGGAAATAGGTGGACATCTCTCAGTCTTCATTCAGAAGATACTCACATCAAGGCTGGTAAAGCAGCAAGATGTAATAGAGCTTCTTCCTGACCAAATAACATATAGAAAGGTCCCATAACATATATTGGCTAGTTATAGAACTCCCTCTATAATCTGAGAGAGCCACAGCTGTCTACAGGAACTGGAATCATGCAGTGTAAAACCCAGTAGCATTTTCCTTGGTGATCTAAACTACCCAGCTATAGACTGGGAAACCTACACCACCACTAGTGCACAAGCACAGAGATTCCTGGACTTTGTCAGTATAAACATCCTGGAACAATTAGTGAGAGTACCCACTGTGGAAACAAGAACTTAAAACCACAGGCTGCTTCTACACAAGGTACCGTAAGAAAATTTCTCTAAGACACACTACCTACTCCTAAGTGATACATTAGAAAGCTTCATGTCTTTACCAAACCCACTGATTTTGCTGAATTTGTGAAAATGTACACTACCATACTATACTGGCATGTAAACAGCTGCATAGATGGAGGTGTTCCCTACAGGAACAGGTGTAGGGCAAACACCAAAAATGAACACCCATGGTAGAACCATAATATCAACAAGCTTTACATTAGAATGAAGAGAAATTTCACCAAACGTAAGAAGTGTAATTCCCAGAAAGATGGCCTTTTTTAATTATGTTGCTGTCTCAGATGCACAATGTAGCAATGTACTGAGCTGACTGTGAAAGATGTTACCTGCAATGAGGCTGAAGATATAGCAAACCTATTGGCTAATAAATTCACCTCAGACTTTACCCTGTCTCCCCTCTATCTACAGTACAATATATATAAGAAACAGACTCACCTCCAGTTTTCATACAAAACCAATTCCTAAAAGCATTATCAAAAGCTAAAAGTACTGCATCGATGGGTCCTGATAATATCTCTGGATACATCTTGAATAGCATGAAGCATGATTTAGCCCCCCCCCCCCCAACAACACTGTTCAAACTCAGCCACCATACTGTTTTTTTTTTTTTTTACCAAGGGAACAGAGAATAGCTACAGTCATCCCTTTGTATAACGGAGGATCTTTCACAGACCCAAGCAATTACAGACCCATAAATCTGACCAGCCTCAAATGCAATGCCATATCCTGGATTTAATCAGTAAGGAAATGGGGAACCGCCAAACAGTGGATCTATCTTAGTTTGGATTCATGAAGGGGGGGGGGGTTATGCTTACTCAGCCTGATAGACTTTTCTGAAAAATTCACGAGAACAATGGATAAAAGTCAAATGATAGATGCCACATACCTCGACCTGGCCAAAGCATTTGACACAATCCCTTTCTCAGGTATAGCAAAAATGATAAATAAACTGGCAATAAACCCCTGCATTACCTGCTGGATTGCCATCTGGCTCACAGACAGGATGCAGGAGATGAAAATAAGGGAAGCTGCTTCCATACAGAGACTAGTCACCAGTGGAGTCCTCAAGGGTTCTGTTCTGGATCTTCTCCTGTTTTGTGTCTACTTCTCTAAGTGAAAGCAAATATCTGGCTAACTAGGTTTGCAGATGACTGCAAGCTAGGAGAAGTAAATGAATCACCAAATGACTTAGCCATTATGCAGGAAGATTTGTCCCAAACAAATAAAATGTGCCAAAATCATGAACTGAAAATAAATGCCAAAAAGTGCATTATTATATGCTTTAGGAAGTTGTCTACCCTGGGGTTCTACCATATTGAAAATATGCCCCTAAGAGTTAAATGAGCTGTTTGGGATTGGGAATGCATTTGAACAGTGACCTAACCTTCAACCAACATGTGACTACTGGTAATTCTATATTACTCAGATAATAAACAAATGGATTACATCTTGATGTAGAGATGTTATTGTCTCCCTTTACTTAACTCTCATTAGGCCATTCATTGCGTATAATGCACCTTTAGCATGCATCTGTCCAGACACATGCATCGACTGGAATGCCTACAGAGATACCTTACTACAAGGATACAAGGCCTAAGCAATGTGTCTATCATGGACTGCCTCAAAGCCCTGTCACTATACTTGGTAGCCTATAAACTGCTAAGAGCTGAACTGTGTCTAGCATAAAAGGCATCCTGCATCCCAGCACAGATGGACCTGCTGCTCATCAGTAGGCGAAATAGCATTAGAAATACTGAATACAGGGATTAGTAGGTGAAATAGCATCAGAAATACTGAATGCAAGGATTAAAGCCTCTTTTGCAATATAAATGGATTAATTAGAAAATAGGGGACTTCAAAATTCAAGGATATAATTGGTATAGCAGGTTTATCTCACATAGGAAACCAGTGTAGCAGAACTTAAGTTTTGTTTTGTTTCATGCTGAACCCCTTCTTTTTCTTACAGTTTGTTTTAACCCCCTGCATTCTTTTTTGTAACTATAGCACCTGCAGGTTAATTTGCCAACAAAGCTAAAGCATACTCTAGATCCTTATCACTAGAAATAAAATCGCTAACA
Organism: Protopterus annectens; assembly: GCF_019279795.1. NCBI lineage: Eukaryota > Metazoa > Chordata > Ceratodontiformes > Protopteridae > Protopterus > Protopterus annectens. The sequence continues at coordinate 148,392,282 of NC_056741.1, read as the reverse complement.
ATAGTGGTGGCAGAGGAAGATACAAAATAAGCAAGACTACCAGTTTCAATTAAAGAAATATGGCCACTAACAGACATAAATTTAAATACATTTCCCATATTTGTGTAGTTCACATTTTTTAATTACCTTCCATTCCCGTGCCCCTAATTGAGCACACATGCATTATAATAGTCCTGGGAGTCCTTTATACACCTTTTCCACTTTGATTTGCCAGCGTATTTTCAAAATGAGTTAGTTAGTCCAGCTAAGAAAAAAAATGCAAATGCTTTTTTCAGATTATTCAAGGTGTTATTATGACTGAAGGAGATAAATAGTCATTGAAAAGAATGAGTAATAACTGACGGGGTGCTAAATCAATGACACTCATAAAAGGCAAAACAAATTGATTTATAAGTTAAACAGTTTAGTAATACCAAACCTTAGTGAGTGTTTTAATTCACATATTTATATTTAGAAGAAAAGAACTGCACTGCTAACTCATCCCAATGGCTGACAGTTGTTGTAATAAACATATTAGTGGATATATAGTGAAAAAATGCCCATAATTTCACAGCAATGTTATTTAAAATGTCTTTGTTGCTGGAATACCAGCAAGGACAGAAAGCAGCCTCATGATCACCATTCTACATGGTTGTTGTCTCTATGATGGGGATACTGATAAAATCTGGAAGGTTTTGTTTAACAGTATTTTAAGAGGGGGAGAAGTACCAACAGCCTGGAAGAAAGCGGTGGTAATATGTAAAGAGGGTAAAGATCCATCAAATCCAGCTTCTTACAGGCCCATTTCAACACTAGACCATGATTATAAAGTGTTCATGTCTATAATGGCTAAAAGAATGACAAAAGTAATGTTAAAACATATAGAAATGGATCAATGTGGTTTTGTGGAGGGGTGGCAATAATTTGACAACATTAACAAAACATTGATGATCCAGAAGGAAGCAAAATGTAAGAAAATACCATTGTTGTTGGTGGGTTTTGATGCAGAGAAAGCATTTGACAGAGAAAACTAGGTCTTTATGAGCAGGGCAATGTAAGCTTTCGCATTTTCTGAAAAAAAATATAAGGTTGATTAGGAGAATATATGAGGGATCGGAGGCAAAAATTAAAGTGGGTGGTATCCTCATTGATAATTTCTTCTTGAGCAGAGGAACCAGGCATGGGTGTGCTCTTTCCCCTTTGTTATTTGTATTATATTTAGAACCACTGGCAAAGAAAATAGGGGACTTCAAAATTCAAGGATATAATTGGTATAGTAGTCAAGCTGGCTCTGTTTGCAGATGATATTATTTTATACCTGACAAAACCAGAAAGAGACATTACAGTGTTGTGGAACATTTAAAGAGTTTCATATCTTTTTCAGATACAAAATCGATGAAGCTAAAACAAAGGCAATAGCGGTAAATTATGTACACACGTGAATTGGTTCAGCAATATCCATATTTATGGGAACATGATAAAATGAAGTATTTAGGAGTATGGATTAAAAATGTTTCTGGTGTCACAGCTAAGGATATCTGGAAAGAGACTAAACAAAGGATAATACAAAAACTGAGAAAAAGGAATCTTTGTTATATGGATATGGATAGTAAGATACAAGCAGTTAAAATGATTTTAGTCTCATTAGTCTTATACACAGGTCAGGCATATTTTTATCAACCAGAGGAGAAGTTGTGGATAGCAATTAATAAAGAGCTGAAGGATTTTATCTGGGAGGGGAAGATGGCAAGAGTCAAGTGGGATAAACTGATTCTTCCAGTCGAACAGAGCAGATTGGGATTACCTGATTTGAAGGGGTATTTCACAGCTACATATTTAAGGCTCCTATACATAGCACAAGCAGAAAACTATAATTCAAAGTGGAAAGGGATGATGATGAAACAGGGGGGAAGCTCAAGAAACAAAGAGAGGCTGGGATTTTGGATGCAGGCCTTTAAGGAGAATAACAATAATCATGCAGCATATTATATCCATAAAGTAACAGAAAGTATCCTAAGAACTAAGCCAACACGAGAATGGATAAAGGGGATTCTGCCAGTAAGGATGATGCAATTAGAGATATAGACAGTAGGCAAGAGGGAACAAATAACTAGACCAGGAAGGATGACAGAATGGGAAAACACCAAGAATTTGTTTGGACTGCAGGTTAGAGATTGCCCCCCTGTCACAAACTGATAACAGAGTATAGGCAAAGAGAAAGAAATGGGGGGTGTCCTAAATGAAAGTCCAGCACTGGTAGAGTTTTTAGTAGAATCTAGAACAGAGGCTGCCATTAAAAAAGGAATAGTTAGTAGAGCATATAAAATATTGCATGATAACTGTAAGAATCAAACAAAAGAGGTATTGGGAAGAGAGACTGGATAAGCAAGTCACAGAGAAAGAATGGGAAGATATATGTATGTCTCCAAAATATGAAACAAAATCTAGAAGATTTAGGATTTTTGCTTGGAAATGTTACATAGATATTTTTATACCCCAAGTACACTCCAGAGAATTTTTCCTCGGGTAGACAGTAAATATTGCAGGTGTGATGGGGAAGAAGGAGATAATTAGGAACATAATTTCTGGACATGCGATGAGTTGACGAACTTTAAGGATCCCCAGCAGGATGCATTGTTTGAGATGCAGGATGAGCAGATTGGTGTGATGAGGGAAATTATTTTTCTGAGCTATGATACAGAATCGGAATTGCTTAGACATGGTTAGGCCTCACTGTGTCTAATTATGGTGGCTGCTAAAAAAGCAATTACTAGAAAATGGAAATCAAAATCTAAACCAACCATACTAGAAGAAGTGGAAATAGTACAACTGGAATTAAGATCTTTAGAAAAGGGTGGGTGCAAACTACATAGAAAAAAATGGGAATTGTAGGAACAATACATACAGGGGAGGAATAAGGTTTAAAAGAGGGCAGAACTTAAATGAACTATGTAATGTTTGACTGAAAATGATTGGGTACATTATAAGTGATGTATAATGCTTGCAACTGGGAGTGTGTCAGTATGGTTTGTGATGTAAAATACTTGGAATTAGGATTGTGTCAGTGTGGTTTGTTTTCATGTATGATTGCCTATGTCATAAGTGATGGTTTAATAAAGATGTTTCTTGTTAAAAAAAGAGCAGGAATTGAATAACTGATGTAATGTTGATTGGGTTATATGATGTATAGCAATGCATATGAAGTATAATGTTTGTAAACATGAACTTGCTAATACAGTTTGATTAAAATAATAAAAGTCTTTCGGATTTTCCCAGTTAGGGGTTGCCACAGCAGATCACTGGTCTGCTATTGACTGGCAGTAGATTTTTACAAAGTCAAGTTGCCAACCCAGCGTCCAACCTTCACAGAAAGCGCACATGCACACGCACACACATGCACACATACATAATCACACAAAAAATCACGCACCTACCCCGACATATCTCTCAACTGTCTAGATTTTCACAGAATGTCCAGATTTTTGGCTCATATTTTTGCTCTGTTCTTGCAAATCACTGGGATGACCTGAGGATTGAAGTCACTTAATAAATGGCATACATTTGTGTTTCAGACTTCAAATCCTTCCGAAAATGTATGTTAAAACATACCCTGTTACTCTACCAACTTTCTAACTTTATAAGAGGAATAGTTAAAATATATCCCTATTTTTAGACCCATGTCCCTCCATTTTATTGGGCTTTGTCCAGATTTCTTGCATTAAGAAATTGAGAGGTATGTGCTGCATGTCTTTAAAGTTCACTTGACCACAGGGCGGACATGCAGACTCCCACAGAAGGCACTCCAGCCAAGAATCAAACCAGAGAACCTCCTGCTGCGAGGTGACAATGCTAACCGCTGCGCCACTGTGATTACTTTTATATAAATATAAATTTGCCTGTCACAAGTGATAATTTAATAAAGGTGTTTAAAAAACAGGCATGGAGGCAAACAGCACCTAAAGAAAAGTAGTGTTTTAATGATTACTGATTAATTTCAAAGACTTCTTAACCAGTTTTTTTGATTATGATATCACCAAGGCTTGTATAAGTAGCATTGTACTTCCATTGTCTGTAATTTGCTATGATGAAGCCAGGAGTAGAAGTGAAATTGTTTATCAGAGTGCTGTTTATTTTATTTTTATTTTTATTTGTGTGTGTGTGTGTGTGTGTGTGTGTGTGTGTGTGTGTGTGTGTGTGTGTGTGTGTGTGTGTTCTAGTGAAGTTTATTTGCTTTTAAAATAAAAATATGCATCCATTTAGTCATACAAGTGCCATTTGCTTTCAATAAAATACTACCACTCAGCATTAATAAAATCAGAATTATCATGCAATTTCAAAAAGAGTCTTATTGTATAGAAATAAATCATTTTACACAATCATCGCATCTTCTGGAAATCATTACCATTTAACATCTGAAACCATGTTGGCTGTGTTGAATTTAGAAAAAACTTAAGAAACATCTTGAAAGTTACAAACTTAGCTCTTTTTCATGATCCTGCATAAATTACAGAATGGTCGTACCAACTAGCTCTTGTACGTTATACTTAATCTGTATATTCTCTGAATGTATAAATGTCAGATAGCTGTAGTTCTGAAACGTCAGTTTCATCCATATGTTCGAGTATTGCTGTGTACATTAGCTACCTGCTGATTGTGCTACTGAACCAAGTGATTCTTCATAAATGTGTGCGCGCACATGTGTGCGTATGTATGTGTGTGTGTGTGTGTGTGTGTGTGTGTGTGTGTGTCTGTGTGTGTGCATGCGTGCATGTGTGTGTGTGTGTGTGTGTGTGTGTGTGTGTAGGATTGATGCTATCATCTATGTGCACTGTCATTGAAATTCAATATATCACCAGTATTCCACTGACAGTCCATTGACAGCGCACAAAATCAGTTGGTTTTGCAGAGAGACCCACCCCACACCATGCCTTTCCTCACCCCTGCTTCCCTAAATATATTATTTTAAAGACTGCACAACAGTGGGGCATTAAGAGAAATTCCCTTGTGTCCACTATTATACATTATTTCTGTAAACTCTAACACATTTCATTAAAATGAATGCTTGATGTAATTTTTCTGATCATTTAAGCTCTGAAGAAACAGAAATCAATGGCCTAAATGTATAAATATAAATATATGTGTAAAAGAGGCCTTAGAGTAGTTTAGCCACCCAGTTAAATGTAAACACATCAATAAATAAATGCCTACATTTTATACAGGAAACACAATCCATTTACAATATATGATATACTACCCACATTTATTCCATTGGAGTGTTTCTTATAAACAAAAATTCTTGAGACATAACTTTGTATAAGATGCAACAAATTCTGGCTAATAGTAATATAACATTCAGCCAAGCTGTATTGCAATTGAGTTAATTAAGAGAGAGTATAAGACTTCTGTTGAGGTTTGAGAAAAACTACTTCAAGAATGTGTTTATGTATTTACTTACCAATTAATTATATTAGATGCTTAAGTAAATAGGCTCTCAAACTCAACATTTTTAGCCATAATCTTGAACTTTATTATTACATAACATATAAAAGTAATGTATGTTTTATAGGCTTCTGTTTGATCATTTCTGATTAAATAAATATTAATATTGCAGATATTGACCCTACCAGCCACTCACAACTCATTTCATCACTGTAGTAGGCTGTACCATGGGTCCTACAGGGGGGTGGCAACAGCTGACATAATGTGAGTTGGATAGATGCATGGAATTTTTCTTGTCATTAAAAGGATGATACCACAAGAAATCCAAGGAGTGACCTTGGCAGTGTGGTAGGTTCAAATTCAGCAGTGAGGTATATTTACATCCTTAATAGTAGAGTGCCAGTCTTAGATTCATTTTCTACTCAAGTGTAATTACCTGAAAGCTTTATTAATAACTGTCAAGGGATTACTGAAATATGGTGTTTTATACTTCTCCTGTGATTTTTTTAGTATAGTCTCCTTGAGGAACTATGTGTCTGTTTCATTTCATTAAAACATGACTTCCTCAAAGGCATATTTGTTAACACTGTAATAAGCATTTTACAGAAGGTACACCGCCCTGCACTCCTCTCCTATATACTTCTTACTTATATGTAAAAAAATGCAGTCATACAACAGTGAAGAAAGGATAAATTCTGCATTAAACCACATACTGATCTTCCGCAGATACTGTTCCTGCCTGCTGTGCCTAATAACACACAGTCCAGTACAACACAGTGCTAACATCTGACAAAAAGAGTTCCTTAAACCTGTAGAGAATGCTCACACAGACAACAATCCTGATGTCCTTTAAAATTGCACTCTGAAACACAGAAACATAAGTTTAACCAAAATGATTCCTTGAAACAATACACTTAGACTAACAAAACTACCTTTCATTATAAAGCGAAAGGAAATTCACTGAAATTTGTTTGAAGAAATACTTTTAAATCTATACTGACAAAATATGTTCAAATAGAATACAATAAATTACATGTTGATGGAATATATTCTGACTGCTGTTCTGCTGATACTTACCAGATGCATTTGCTAATGACATAAAGCATGTTACATTGCACATGCTTTCCACTGTGATGGGTATGTGATTTTGCAGGGTAAAACATACGTGTGTGTGGGTGTGTGTGTGTGTGTGTGTGTGTGTGTATACATACATATGTGTGTGTACATTATATACATTAATTCTTTTTACATCAGAAATAAACGAGAAACTTTTTGTCATAGAAAACATGATATCACAGACTCCCTGTGTTGACTAGGACAGTACTGGGTGGTAAATTCACCAAAGAGTTATGTTTAAATCCTTTACGCACAGAATGGCAGCAAAAGGGTATTTGTACCTAAGTTTCCAGATAATAAACCAAAAGGAGTACGGCTGGTAAAACCACAAATAAAACAAACCAGTCATAGTGTGCAGCAGATCACAGCTGAAGCCAGTAGATAAGCAAAGAAAACGGCCACAACATGTTTTCTATGGGACAGAAAGCAAAAGGCGAAGCCACCGAGTAAAATCCATCATTTGATGGTGAAAGAAAACTGCCTCAACACGTTTTCACAATAAGAACATTAACGTTGCTAAATATCACAGAGCGTTTTTGTAAGAGTAGCACTCGAACTACATCAGATAAGTTTCCAGATACACCTTCTTAAACAAATTAAGGAATACTTTCAAAGGTAAACTGATATTTGACCCCTTATACATGTGTACTAATTCAACTTTGCAGCTGTTTGACAATGACAGTCTGAAGTATTACATTAAACTTTGAGTTTCACTGGTGGTGATTAAATGAATTTTCTTCAGGCTGTGAAAAGCAGCATATAACTATAATTTATCTGTCTTGAACTATCATTACAACAGATGTATAAATATATATAATTCTCAAGAAATTTTGCCAGTGGAGATATACCATCAAAACTGAAGCACCACGTATTGGTAACATGTATGTTAATGAGTCTAATTTAATATTGAGCTGTATTTCCCTAATGGCAGAATGACAGTCTTAGCTGCATTGTTTACTTGAGTATCCAAGTATAACTATGTACAAGTTTTACTAAGAATTCTCAAAGCTTGACTGTCATATGTCCTTTTATAGATAGGCAGTGAATGCAGGGTTTTGCAGTCATTTCGCAATAAGTCTAAGATATTGCATTATACTTGCATTATATTTGGGGTAGCTATGTGATTCTCTCTCTTTTTTTAATTTCTTTAAATGTTTTAGGTTTTTAATACCGTGACAGAAATGAACCTCATTCCCAAATCAGGGTATGATTAGAGGTCTTGAAATTATTGCTTCAGTCTTTGATGAAACAATTGTGTGTAACCTAGGCACAACTGTGCACAGGTTACACACAGAGCAGTATGATGCAGTACTCAGCCTTAGGCCGATGAAAGTAAAAAGGGTGCTACAGAAAGTCAGTCCCAGAAAGATGGCCGCTCCAGATAATATCTTCGGTAAGGTGTTAAAGAGCTGTGCAGACCAACTATGTTCAGTACTCACAGATATATTTAACACCTCACTTGGCCTAGCAAAGTTCCCTTCATGTTACAAAGTAACAAATATCATCCCTCTACCCAAAAAACCCACACCCTGCAGCTTGAACGACTTCAAACCTGATGCACCTAACATTCAAAATTATGAAATGTTTTGAGAGGCTAGTCAAGAACACCTGTCTGCGGAACTGCCATCAACTTTTGATCCACTGTAGTTTGCCTACAGAGAAAACAGATCTGCAGCTGAGGCATTAGTGGTCGCATTGCATCTTGTTGTTGAGCATCTGGAGAGCAAGGACAGCAATGTGAGAATGCTATTCATCAACTTTAGTTCAGCATTTAACACAGTTGTCCCTATGAAATTTATCAATAAGCTAGTACATCTGGGCATCAGCAAACACCTCTGCAATTGGATCCTGGACTTTTTGATTAACAGGCCACAGAGGTTTGTGTAGGCAAGAATACCTCTAGGAGCATAACACTCAACACAAATGTTCTTCAGGGTTGCTTTCTCAGCCTCCTATTGTTTATTATCCTAACCCATGACTACAAAGCAAACTTCAGTACAAATCATGTCATCAAGTTTTCTGATGACACCACAGTCATGGGGTCTCATCAGGAGAAAGTGCATACAGTGAAGAGGTTAACACACTGATTGCCTGGTGTGTAAGAAACAACCTTGACCTGAATGTAAGTAAAACAAAAGAGATCATTGTAGACTACAGGAAGAGGCAAACACTCCATACACCACTCCTGATCAATGGATAGATGGTGGAAGGATAAGCAGTACCAAATTCCTTGGAGTTCATATCTCTGATGATCTCTCTTGGTCCGGGAACACCTACCGCATAGTGAAAAAAGCACATCAATGTCTCCACTTTTTGAGAAGACTCAAATAGGTGAAACTACCATTGTCAGCACTTTCCACCTTCTACAGATGCAATTGAAAGCATCCTAACAGCCAGTTTTTCAGTATGGTATGGGAGCTGCTTGGTCGCAGATAAGAAATCCCTGCAGTGAGTGGTGAAAGTTGCCAAGATGATAAGTGGCACTAGTCTGCTACAATCCAGGATCTTTATACTTTAAGGAACCTAAAGAGAGCCACCAAAATACTAAATGACTCAAGTCATTCTGCAAACAGTCTGTTTATGAGCCTGTTATGGGGTAAAATATATTGCAATAATTGATGCAGGACAACTAGATTCAAAGACGTTTTTTATTTGAAGGTGATCAGATTTCTTAACTCCAACATTAGGTCTAATCATGTTGGGATTTCCCACTCACTGTGCGATGTTATTTTATCTATTATTTATTAAGCCCAGCCAGCTGTTATCATTTATACTACTAACCCAGGCGCAATTCTTTCCCTTCAGCTGCTACTGCTATGTGCTTGTTCACCCATAATGCGCTACATGGTTCATGTGCAGTACTGTTACTTGGAACTTTACTGCTAGATGTGTCATTTTAGTATCTTAACAAGTGGGTGTTTCTAGGAATTTATGTAGCTATATACTTAAGTGTAGAGTTGATTTATAAAATTATGGTAGTATTATTATAAGTTGTTTTAACTTATGACTTTCTGTGTATAATATTTATTTTTTGTCTGTCCCAAGATGAGTTAATTGCACATAATCTCATTTACTTTACACTTGTGTAGATCTAAATGACAATAAAGTTACTTTTGACATATATATATATATATATATATATATATATATATATATATATGTATGTATATATATATATATATATATATATATATATATATATATATATATATATATATACATATATATATATATACATATATATTTAATGTTGTCTTTTCCATCCATTCTTCAAAGTATGGGTTTTGGATCCAACCTCGGATCTGACTTCAACCAGTTATAACCTCTGGATCTATTGCTCAGCCTCCGTCTCTTACCAATAATCCCTTTGTAAAGAATGAGCTGCCCCAGATCTCACTAGCTGCCACAAGATTAGGATGGATCTGCAAGTGCTCAGGCAAAACCTTTAGGACAGAGACGTGTATCACTTCATTTGTTTTACTCACTGTTGTTTTTCTCTCTCTAGCACTTTATGCTTATTGTTTCTGTTTTCTTCCTCCCTTTTCTTTCTGTCTGTAGACTCCCCTCAGTGAGGACCATGTATAAAAAAATCCCCTTTTGTACAAAAGTCTTTTGTCTGTATTTATGCATATACAGTGGATATAAAAAGTTTACACACCCCTGTTAAAATACCAGGTTTTTGTGATATAAAAAAATTAGACCACAATAAATCATTTCAAAACTTTTCCCAGATTTAATTTGACCTATAACCTGTACAATTCAATTGAAAAACAAATCTTTTAGGGGAAAAATATAAAAAATAAAAACATACAATAAGCTGGTTGCATAAGTGTGCACACTCTTAAACTAATACTTTGTTGAAGCACCTTTTGATTTAATTACAGCATTCACTCGTCCTGGGTAGGATTGTATCAGCATGGCACATCTTGACTTGGCAATATTTGCCCACTCTTCCTTGCAAAAGCGCTGTAAATGTGTCAGATTGCAAGGGTATCTCTTTTGCACAGCCCTCTTCAGGTCAGCCCACAGATTTTCTATTGGATTTCGGTCGGGGCTCTAGCTGGGCCATTCCAAAACTCTAATTTTCTTCTGGTGAAGCCATTCTGTTATTGATTTGAATGTATGCTTGAGGTCATTGTCATCTTGAAAGGTGAAATTCCTCTTCATCTTCAGCTTTCTGGCAGACGCCTGAAGTTTTTGGGCCAAACGTGACTGGTATTTGGAACTTTTCATAATTCCCTCCACCTTGACTAAAGCCCCTATTCCAGCTGAAGAAAAGCAACCCCAAAGCACGATACTGCCACCACCATGCTTCACCATGGGGGTGGTGTTCTTTTGTGCCGCGAAGTGTTGTTTTTGCACCAAACGTACCTTTTGGAATTTGGCCAACAAGTTCAACCTTGGTCTCATCAGACCATACCACATTTTCCCACGTGCTTTTGGGAGACGATGTATTGTTTTTCAAATTTTAGCCAAGCCTGGATATTTTTCTGTGTAAGAAAAGGTTTCCGTCTTGCAACCCTACCCCATAGTCCAGATATATGGAGAATACAGGAGATTGTTGTCACATGTAGTACATGACCAGTACTTGCCAGAAATTCCTTCAGCTCCTTAAGTGTTGCTATAGGTCTCTTCGCAGCTTCCCTGACCAGTTTTCGTCTTGTCTTTTCATCAATTTTGGAGGGGCGTCCAGTTCTTTGCAACATCACTGTTGTCCCGTATTTTCTCCACTTTTTGATGACTGTCTTCATTGTGTTCCATGGTATATCCAGTACTGTGGAAATTTCTTTGTACCTTTCTTCTGACTGATACCTTTCAACAATGTGATCCCTTTGATGCTTTGTAAGCTCTCTGAAAACCATGGTTTTGCTGTAGCAGGCAACTGAGTAAATGTCAGGAAAATCCTACTAGGACATCTGAGCTTTATATGGGGTTAATCAGAGTCTCTTTAATTGATGGCTGGTGTGTACCCAAGAAGACTGAATGTTGTAATTAAATCAAAAGATGCTTCAACAAAGTATCAGTTTAAGGGTGTGCACACTTATGCAACCAGCTTATTGTACGTTTTTTATTTTTTATATTTTCCCCTAACAGATTTATTTTTTTTTCAATTGAATTGTACTGGTTATAGGTCACATTAAAGGTGGGAAAAGTTTTGAAATGATTTATTGTGGTCTCATTTTTATATCACAAAAACCTGGCATTTTAACAGGGGTGTATGCACTTTTTATATCCACTGTATATTTTTTCTCTGCCCTCTGCTACTTTACTCTATTTTCCCTTTTCTCTGTCAGGATTGCAGAAAAAACCAACAGCATTTAAAAAATGCCCCCAAAAGGTCCCTAATTCTGATGTGCATGAAAAGTTTATATACTGTTTAAGCCTTTCATATCTGGACACCTGCTGGTCTATCTGTGAGGCCTTTGGGCAACAGGCAATTATTGGGAGAAGAAATAAACTGATTTTGAAATGGCGTCTTCAGCCTGTTTCTTAGGCTAAACCTACTACTTGGTCAGGAAAGTCTGTTGCTCCTACTTCCTCTTATCCATCTTCCTGTAAGAAGCCATTTGAAAAATCCAAAGAAAAGGGTACAAAATGCAGATTAAGACAAATATAGAGCTAAGACTTCAAAGAAAAGTTTCCCAGACCAGCTACTTCTTCAGCTTTGATGCCTAAGATTATTAAATCTATGGAGCCAATGATTTTTTCAGATCCTATAGTCCTTGGATCACAACCGCCTCCTAGGTTTTCTCAGGAGACTGTTTTGCCCAGGCTCCATTCCCTAATTTTACAAAATAGTTCTTGTGACTGCTCAAGGCCACCCTTTTCTGAGGTCAGCTAGAGCAACCAGAATTCTCATTGAGGCAGACAAGATGATGCGGCGATTCCTGCAGATCTAGATCCAATTGGGTGTCCTCGGGGCTTTGGCCAATGCCAGATCTGGGAGTGTTGTTTCTGCTTCTCATTTTCTAGTTGCTCCTTCTGTGATGCAACCTCTCAGATCAGAGTCCTTAGATGTGACCTTCACCCAGGGAAGATGTGCATAACAGCCAAGAGTTCTTTCTGCTTCAACTCCAGTGAATTCTTTGACCCATTCGAATCTCAGAGCCAAGTGGTTGGCATCAACTCCAATAGAGCGGGCTCAGATCTGAGATTGTCTGATACATTTCTCACTTTTGGAGCCTCAACGATTGACAGCTTGCCCCCAACATTGACCACAGAACTTAGTCGAGCAGCATCCAAGGTTGAGCCCCTTTAAGGAGTGATGCTTGCTAGTTCAGGACTCCCCAGATCATTGTCAAGTTTGGCTTTTGAGGCTTTTAAAAGAGTGCCTCTCAACCCAGAGGGAAAACTGTCCCATCAAAATTAGATTCGACCATCCCCCATAGGAGTTCCCAAGATCCAGAGCCTACTCTTCTTGTCTCATCAGGACAGTTAGTTTCAAAAAGCCTTGAACAGGTTCTTTTGGATAGACTATATCAGCTTCTGAGTCTTCCCCTGAACAACCCACAGAAGAGGTGCCCATGAAGCACAAGTAGAAAAGAAGGTGCTTAGATTCCCATCAGAAATCCCCTACCACCAACACTGACTTTGATGAAGGAGAAGGTTTCCCCCACCTTCCCAGTTGTCTCATTTGAAGAGATACTCAAACTTTACAGACAGAACAGGATTTGGTCTTCTCAACAGCCTTCTCCAGAAGTGCCAATTTTCCTTGAGGCTTTTTGTTCTGGCCCATCTACGTCTTGGGTGATCCCCTGGCCAATGAAATGATAGACCTGATCTCTTCTTGGGCATGGAAGGAGCCAGACACAGCTAAGCTCATTCCTCAGTAACCTGACAAATTCCTTGTTGGTCCCAAAGACTGTCTCCATTAGAGCAAGAGGCCTACAGAAGATTTAATGGTAGTGGCTGCAGCCACAAAAAGGAACTTGCAGAAGAAAGTTCTTCTCTCCAGCCATCAAACAGGAAGTCTCATGCACTGGACAGGATTGGGAAGCATGTTTATACCTAATCACCTTTTTCAATGAGAGCACTTATTTAGTACAGGTTGTGTATTTCCAGAGGGATTTGCTCAAGGAGTTTGCCAGCTCTTTCCCAGGGACCTTGTCTGTGGATCAGAGGAAATCCATTGATTCATAGTTGGCTACTCTAAAGTCCTTATCCAATGTCTGTATGCTTCTTATCTCCAGTGTCACAGAGGGTGTGCCTAGAGCAGCCAGCACCAGCAAAGGCATTTTTTTATTTGAATGTGATCAGATTTCTTAACTCCAACATTAGGTCTAATCATGTTGGGATTTCCCATTCACTGTGCAATGTTATTTTATCTATTATTTATTAAGCCCAGCCAGCCGTTATCATTTATACTACTAAGCCAGGTGCGATTCTTTCCCTTCAGCTGCTACTGCTATTTGCTTGTTCACTCATAATGCGGTACATGGTTCATGTGCAGTACTGTTACTTGAACTTTACTGCTAGATGTGTCATTCTAGTATCTTAACAAGTGGGTGTTTCTAGGAGTATATGTAGCTATATACTTAAGTGTAGAATTGATTTATAAAATGATGGTAGTATTATTATAAGTTGTTTTAAATTATGACTTTCTGTGTATAATATTTCTTTTTTGTCTGTCCCAAAATGAGCTAATTGCACATAATCTCATTTACTTTACACTTGTGTAGATCTAAATGACAATAAAGTTACTTTTGATATACATATATATATTTAATGTTGTCTTTTCCATCCATTCTTCAAAGTATGGGTTTTGGATCCAACCTCGGATCTGACTTCAACCAGTTATAACCTCTGGATCTATTGCTCAGCCTCCGTCTCTTACCAATAATCCCTTTGTAAAGAATGAGCTGCCCCAGATCTCACTAGCTGCCACAAGATTAGGATGGATCTGCAAGTGCTCAGGCAAAAACTTTAGGACAGAGAAGTGTACCACTTCATTTGTTTTACTCACTGTTGTTTTTCTCTCTCTAGCACTTTATGCTTATTGTTTCTGTTTTCTTCCTCCCTTTTCTTTCTGTCTGTTGACTCCCCTCAGTGAGGACCATGTATAAAAAAATCCCCTTTTGTACAAAAGTCTTTTGCCTGTATTTATGCATATACAGTGGATATAAAAAGTTTACACACCCCTGTTAAAATACCAGGTTTTTGTGATATTTACTTGGGCAGGGTCACGAAGCACTGGCTGGACAGAGTGGGTGCTGGAGGTCTTGGCTTAGCCATTCAGCTGAGATCTCATGTCTATAGCTGTGCCAGTGGGGAGTCTTATTGGGGATCTGGAGAAAGATGGAGAAACCAGCCCCAGACTGATTGTGGTCTCTGTGTGCTCTTAAGGGAAATTGCACTTGATGCAAAGAGCTGCATTTGGGGATACTACATGCGTACTTATCATCCTCCCAATGTACGTCCTCCCACTGTTGCCACTGGTGAGGATTGAAGCTCTTTGATTACTGTTGCCAGTGGTGGGGCATCACACCTCCTTTGCAGACAATCTTCTTAATGAATTCCTAAAAATTGCTTCTGACTCAATTGCCTATCTAGTCTCCATAATAATTAATAGATCTGTTATGGAAACTTATGTCCCCTCCTTGTGGAAAGAATCCTTCATCCTTCCCCTCCACAAAGGTGGCACCTCCACAGACATATCTAACTATTAGCCAATTGCTATTCTTTCACCACTATCAATATTTCTAGAAAAATGCATCCTTAAACAACTTCTTCAATACCTACTTGATAATAATCTTCTCTCTCCCACCCAACATGGATTCAGCCCAGCACACAGAACTATCACTGCTCTACTATCTTTTACTGACACTGTCAACAAAGCTCGTGACTTAGAAAATTTTATTTCTTCTCTGTTCTTAGATCTATCCAAGGCCTTTGCTACTGTCTCCCACCCCCAAACTCTTATCCCAACTATGTCCTCTAAGCTTAACTGAAACATCCTTACAATGGTTAACTGGCTATCCTTTTAACAGATATCAGTCTGTCAAATGGAATTTTAACTTCTCTCCTTACCTACCAGTCAGCAGTGGAGTACCCAAGGTTCAATACTAGGTCCAGTCCTCTTAAACATTTTTATTAACCATCTTAATATTGCCACCAAACAAGCCACCCTAATTCAGTATGCTGACAACTCTACATTAATCTGCTCCACCAGGAGGTTTTCTCATCTACAGAGTTTAACTCAAGAAGAATTCAATTCCATTAAGTTTTGGCTGACCAACAACCATCTAGTACTTAACCCAAAAAACAACTAAACTTCTACTATTTTTAACAAAACAATTTTCTCCAGATACTTTTAACTTTGCTATTACTTCTCTGAACAATACTTCAGTCAGTGTGGTTTCACACACAAAACTGTTAGGTGTAACTATCGACAATAATCTTAAGTTTGACCTGCATATCAGCAACAGCATATAAAAAAAATAATAAAAAACTGGACATGATGAATAGGGCTAAGAACTTCATCTCCAACTCCGCAAGAGTAACCTTTGCCACCACCTGTCCCTTACCCTCCCTTCTATATGCTTCACCTAGTCTATCCAATCTTCACTCTTTCCTCAAAGCAAAACTTAGCCAGGGTTATAATAAAATAGCTAAATTTGCCACAGGGCAGGCCCACTACTCTCACCATTGCTCTGCTCTGAAGTCCCTAAATTGGCTCAAACTACCCCACCGTCTCACGTTTAATTAACTCACCCTAACACACAAAATACTGTACAACTCCTCATTTTCACAAACAACATCATCACTACTTCAACACTATATTCCATCTTGTGCCCTATGCTCTTCTCGCAAGTATCTACTATTTACAAACATCAAAGATCTAATGGTGTTAGTTGGTACTCTCACCGTGTTGCCAAATCAAGGAATAGCATTTCAGAATCAATCAGAGTTATACACCACTACTATTCCTTCAAGTCTTGACTGAAAGGCCATCTAATCAATAATTGCATATGCCTATACTCCACTGCATCTTAATACTCTTCCATTCCCTTCTCTCCAGTCTTAATAGTCTTTTTCTTGATCTATTCTACTTCCCTTCCTGCATTACCTACTTTCTAGCCTAACCTTTCTGTAGTTCTATAACCTTCTAATGTTCTTTCTCCCTATTCTTACACTAACCTTTATCTATCCCAGAAATTATGACTGAAATTTACTAAGTGTCTTGCCAGAAAGTGTATATAGATTTTACAACTTATTACTTATATTTTTCATGCATTAATATGTGACCTACATATTAGGAACCCTTTTCTAGCTTCTATATAAAGTATGTTCAACTTTATTGCTTTCTTTATATTTGCTTATTTTCTTCTTTTATTGTATCCACACATTGTATTCCTGTGTGATTATCTTAGTCTTTGTAACCAATGTTGATTTGTAATTCTGTTTAAATTGTACTGTGGAGCTTTTCTCCCCAGGCCTCTGCTGAAAATGGGCTAGTACCGAGTCAGACTTTCCTGGTAAACAAATGTCAAATAAATAAATAAATAAGAATTCTGGCCGCGCAAGAAGATTTTAGCAGATAGACTTGTTCTATTGGAATATGCTCGTTTTACAGTGGGCATGGTGACTGGCTATCCATTTGGTGTGCACATGTTTGAATGACTGACAGTTTATTGCATAATCAGCCCTGAGTCACACATAACATAATACAAAAGGGGTATGGTGGTAGGAAGCTGAAGTGCGTAGCTAGTGGAGTGGTTTTAAGGGATACTGAGGTTACCTTCTTGATGTACAAGGTATCTACAAGGCTTGTAAGGTTTGTAAGATTATAATTGTAGCACTGCCCCTTGATCAGGTTCCTATGCAGAAGAAGGCAATTAAGTATACCCAAAATCTACAAAACAAATGTAGCAAAAATGTGTAATCCTGGCCCGAGTGGAAAAGATTTGCTCTTGCTGTAAATGTCTTACTCCAGTGTAAGGCGTATCTATGATGCAGGCTTACAGGGGAACCAGATTCCAAAATACTTGCTCTCAGTGTAAGTAACTTACTCCGGTGTAAGCCTGCCCTGATTCCAAAAGACTTACTCTTAGTGTAAGTGACTTACTCCAGTGTAAGGCCTATCTATGACACAGGCTTACACGAGGACCAAATTCAAAAATACTTACATCAATAGGAATTTTTTTTGGAATCTAGTCCCACTTTTTTAGCCTGCATCATACACTGGAATTAGTCACTTACACCAATAGCAAGTCTTTTGGATTCAGGGCAGGCTTACACCAGAGTAAGTTACTTTTGAAATCTGACCCAGTATTACTCACTCCATAACCTTTTAAATTACTGATGTACACTAGTTTCTCTTTGTTTTAATATTTTAAATAATTGAGTTCTGATAGCAATTTTTTGGCTGTAGAATGAGAAGTCAGCACTTAACCCACTTTAAGCAAACAAGACAATTCTGTCTGTTTGACCATTGTGCACTAAAACTGCAGATGACATTAAGAAAAGAAGTATTTTTCCTTCCCATAACCCCTTATTTAACTTTATAAGTATACAATCATGGAAAAAAGAACCCCCCCCAAAAGAATGAAAAGATTGCTCACACAACTCCAGTATACATGAGATTGAATATTGTAAAAAATTCTGTGACCTGTATGTTTGGTTAGATAGGATTTGGGACCTATAAATTATAAATCGTTGAATGGTGGGACTTATGAATGTTTGTTAATATATTTTTTTTTGTACAGATTCAGAATTATGATTGCGTTGAATGTGTACTGTTTCTGTTTTGCCATAAACTGGTGTAATGAAAGAGGAAACTGGCATCATATGATAAATACTAGGTATTTTGGAAAAAGGTTATTCTAAAGATCAGCAGCTCAAAAATCCTGATTAATGAAGCAGTTTAATGTAAACGTGTTTCTTTAATTTATATATTTATATGTAGAGTGTGGGATGTATACCATCCCATACGGTATGATATACACAAGTTCCAAATAATTCAGTTTACAAATAGACCTTGTGATATTTAGACCGCTTTTGTCTCTGTATGTTACTTATTAAGCATTCTGAATTGAGTGTGTAACTAGCAGGTAGTGGAGAGCTTGAGATTATGTGACCATGTTGTAAATCAAGAAAAAAATAAAAAATAATTGTTACTCAGTGATTATCATATCATTGTGTTTGCAGGTCTTTGTTTATTCTATAGAATTCCGAGGGAGTGTGTTGTTTTTTTAGTTCAGTTTGGTCTTGTGCACACCAATTATGCTAGCACTTTAAGTTTTGTCAGTGGTTAATATTGTAAGTCCACCATAAATACATGCTAACATCTAACAGATTATGAAGGTTTCATTGTTAATTTATCTGTAATCTGTATTGTCCTGTAATTTTCTGATATGTTGCCAAACCATATTTTATGTAGAGTTTAAAAACATTAATTGGTACAGTTTTGCTGCTATCCCATTTCATCAAATGATGATCTAAATAATATCCTGCCATTCACAATTTATGCTCCTCAATGACATTTTTTTCCTTTTTTTCAGATGAACATGCCATTACACAATACGTTGATCCATGTGTAGCAGGTATGTGTACAGGGCATTGATATTGTAATTTTTAACTAAACAACATATTTTCATATTTGTTTTCTTGATGGAAGCAGTTTTTCCTGTTTTTGAGAAGCAGGTAAGTGGCTTGTATGAAGTCATTTAATGCCTTGTGTGCTTTTTTATTTTTTTGAACCCAGACATTCTTTCAGTAGGTCTTTCAAATGGTTATGGAAGTAGTAATGCTGAGGAAAGACGACTGCAATGCATTATGAGTTGCTAGTATAAATCTGCATCAACTGCCTCCCCAACTCTCAAATCTAAAGCAAGAGAAAGCATTATTATTATTTATTGTATGGTAAACAAGAACAACAAGATGACCATGCACATTTTGCAAAACTGCATTAAATCAGTTATAGTTGATATTCAAAACTGTGTTTCTGCTGGAACTTAGTAGCATTTTCAGAATGCCACAGTATTCATTTGGAACTAAATTTCATAAATCCATCTGTAATAAATATGATCTGAAGCAAACTTACATAATGAACCAAACCTCTATACTTGGATGGTAGGTGCAGACTTACTTATCAGAGTGAAATACTGGAAAAGGTAATGATTTCTTAAGGTATGACTGTTTGTATGTGCTGCCTGAATTGTATCATAAATTGTATGTAGCATTAGTCAGCACGGAGTCTTTGCTACCAGGGATGAAAAATGAAACTTGTAAGGATGCAAGCATTGTAAAAGGCTTGGGCATTGGTGCACTGTACGGGGTATAAATAGAGATGTTTTATAGATGTTTGTGGAATTCCTCTTGTACACCCCAACATTGTTCTATTTTGGGGGATATATTACTTTATGTCATAATGTGTACACCCCAACATTGTTCTATTTTGGGGGATATATTACTTTATGTCATAATGTGTACACATGGACTAACATCCGTCTCATCCATCTTAACACACAGCCTCTTCTCCCTTGCAGACTTTACAAATAAATGTTGGTTGGTAGGTTTAAAGGGATGCTAGTTCCCCTCCTTACAAAGTATGACAAATGTACCATGACTAAACACTGTGCACACACTATTGGAATGGCATACATGTGATTCAGTAAGCTCAGTTATAAGTGTGGACCATGATAAGACAACCATCTAATTAAGTCAGTTGATACATAGTGAATGAAACAAATAATAAAACAGAAACATATCCCCTGGGTTTTACCATGTCACAGAATGACCCTGCATATCATCTGATATACCGAAGAATGTGCGATCAGGGAAAGCTGCAACAGATTGCATACCCTGGGCTAACATGATAGAATGTGATGGAAAACAAATAACTGACCCCAAAAATGTGAATGTTGGAGGAAACCGGAGCACCCAGAGGAAACCCATGTGAATACAGGGAAGACATGCTTTTTCAGCCATGTGGTGTGAACCTTAGCTCTGGATCGATAGATGGTGACTGAAAAGCATGTTCTCCCTGTGTTTGCTTGGGTTTCCCCTGGGTGATCCAGTTTCCTCCCACATTCCAAAGACATGCAGTAGGTAGATTGGACACTCTAAACTGGCCATAGTGTGAGATATGGAAGAATAACCGTGGCAGGGCTAGCCACATGATGGTGTGAGCCCTGGCTCTAGATAATTGTCACTGTTGAAGTGATTTCTCAACCCCAAGTCAAAAAATGAGAAATGTTGTGGATGGATGGATGGATGGATTGACAGATATTTTAATTTTTGATTTTAAATACACATTTCCCCCTACAGTTTCTGCAATGTCTTCTTGAGCCATAAAGACACCATTGTGTATGCTTGCTGCTATGATAACACATTTTCATGATTAGTTATTAGAATGCACATTTGCTTTCTATCGTATTCTATTATGTTAATGGTATGCAGTCTGTTGTAGCTTCCCCTGTTGCATATTTTTCTGTATATCAGATGCTATGCAGGGAGTTTTTGATTTTTTTTTTTTTATCAAAACTAAATAGTTGACATAAAATCATGCATTAATAAACACAGATAAAGGAGAAAAATATAAATTATTAAAAATAATGGTAAGTACAACTCATTCCTAAACTAATGCAATAAGTTCTTTATGCTTACACTGTTTTTTTGAATCAACAATAAGTACTATTTTCCCTGTAAACTCAGAATCTTTTATTGATTGGATAACACCAAGATTGTGTAAATCAAGTCCTAAATAATAATAATAATAATAAATGTCTTTGCATTCCATATATCTCATTCACCCCGAGTACCGTCATATGGCACCTGTGTGCTTAAATCTGAGCACTCTCTGAGACGGCAGTAATTGAATGCTGTTACACCCAAGTGCCTTCCACAAGCGCAAGCAACTTTGCAATCATATTTTATCTCCAATGTTAAAAAATAAGTTGAAAACGTATCTGAACTTTCTCATTTACCTTCTCAACTTAGTTTTCAATGTGGAGTTAGGTGATGTTCATATTTGACTTTTTTGAGAAAATCGGCTTGCCATACACTGCATACTTGTAATCCCAGCCAGCCGATTCTCTATGCATCTGCAGCAATCCCTTTGTTACATTTCTGTCAAGTAGCTTGCAACAGTTAGAAAATGTACTTTTTCTTAAGAGTTAATGTCAGAAGCAATGGTGTTTACAGTATTGCAATTTAACTGTAGCAAGTCATTTTACATTTCTAGGAAAGGGCTCGCTACAGCTACAAACAGATAATTTCCATCTCCTTTTTATTTAACATTTCCACTCACGTAAGAAATGCTAAAGTGCTTACTGTATCCAATGTATCAAATTGTAACCAACAAGCCCTTTGTCAGCATTGTAAAATGTGCTGCTTATGTTCCAAACAGATCGTTTCCATTTAGAATCGTTAAAACGCTCACTGTATCCAACCGAAAAAAATTAAACTAAACAATAATTCTGTAACAATTTTATTTTTTCTTATGTTCATCTTATACTATGTGCTTCTCTGCTGGAGATTAACTTTTACAAATCAGTGTTCACACTGAAAAATTGCGCCCTATAATGCTTGCAATGCCAATTGTTATGTGCCTTTATTTTTTATCAGTTTGTTTCCAGTCTTCCCAGTTATTGCCAACAGCCAGTAATGCCAGATTAGAATACAGTGTCATACTTAATCTTAATTTTTCTTATAGTGCAGGAGTACAAAATGTTTATTATAATCAGTCAATGAAGGCCAAGTTTATAGTCTGAAAAGGCTTTTGGTAAATTAATGAGTCTGCAGCAGTCCAGTTGTTACATTTCTATCAAGTAGCTTGCAGCAGTTAGAAAAATTTACTTTTTTTTATTTTGAGTTAATGTCAGAAGCAGTGAAGTGTTTACAATGTTGCAATGTAATTGTAGTAAGTCATTTTACACTTATAGAAAAGGGCTTGCTACAGTTACAAACAGATCACGTCCACTTTCCTTTATTTAAATTTCCGTTCATGTACGATATGCTACAGTGTTTACTGTTTCTCTTGTATCAAATTGTAACCAACAAGCCCTTTGCCAGCAATGTAAAATGTGCTGCTACTACTATGACAAATAGATCGTTTCCCTTTAGAAGCGCTCACCTTATCCTATGGAATAATTTTAAACTAAACAGTAATCCTGTAACAATTTTAATTTTTGTTATATTCATCTTGTAATATGTGCTTCTCTATTATAGTTTGGTAACTTGTACAATTCACAATGTTCAATTGAGAATTGCGCCCTATAATGATTGCATCTTCCTAATGTAATACTTCACTATTGTCCCGGGAAACAGTTTTATTTGCATAGATGCCGATCGTTATTTGCTTTATTTCTTATCAATTTATTTTTTCCAGATTTCCTACTTATTGCAGCAGCCAGTTAATACCATATTAGATTCGAGTGTCATGCCTAATCTTTTTTCCTGATTTTCCTAATAGTACAGGGATGCAAAATGTTTATTATTAATGTCAGAAGCAGTGAAGTGTTTACAGTATTGTAATGTAACTGCAGCAAGTTATTTTACATTTCTAGCAAAGGGCTTGCTACAGTTGCAAACAGATTATTTCCAACTTCTTTTTTTAACATTTCTATTCATGTAAGAAGTCCTACAGTACTTACTGTATCCAATGTATCAAACTGTAACTAACAAGCCCTTTGCCAGCAAAGAAAAATGTGCTGCTACCGTTACAAACAGATCATTTCCATTTAGCATTGTTAAAGCACTCACTGTATTCAGCGGAAAAAAATTAAATTAAACAATAATCCTGTAACAATTTTATTTTTCTTAATTCATCTTTATACTATGTGCTTCTCTATTAGACTTTAGTAACTTGTACAAATCACAGTGTTCACTCTCGAGAATTGCGCCACATAATGCCTTGCATCTTCTTCATGTAATAATTCACTATTGCTCTGGAAAAGAGTTTTATTTGCACAGCTGCCTATCATTATGTGCCTTTACCGCCAAAGTAAAGGAAAATACATGATAATTAGAATTGGTCACAACAAAACACAAAAAAAAATAATTTAAGGGCATCTGTGTTTCTAAATCAGAAGTAAAACTGCTTTGGTTCTTTGCTGTCTCTTCAGCTGATTTATAATGTGCGTTAGGCATTAATTACCTAATATATACACATGGCTGTATCCTTACTTAGATGTACATTTCTAGCATACTGGAAGCACAGTATGCTGTATTCTTTGAAAAAATAATGTCAACTTCTGGGGAGCATTGAATATTGTGCAAATCTGTGCCTATGCTAAGATTTACCATTGTACTTCCTTGGCTGGTAGTGTGCCTGTCTGGATTCCCAATGATTCCATATGACCTTAAAGTCTGCAAATATAAATATTACTTTTCTGATTTCATTTCTATAATCTCACATCTCGCATTTTCTCCTTAAAGACTTCACAGAATGAAAAAAGTCACCAGTTATTGGAGCATCCTGATGCATCAAGCAAGAACTCCTACAACAAAACTCTGTCCATTTTAGTTCATATTGTTGAGATGCCGACAGTTTTCTGTTGAAAGGGTGGCACTTTTTCAAATAATTTTACAAAGTTAATTTTCCCTAATGGCATTGTTTTTCCTGACAGGACAAGTAGCTAACCCTTTTTTCCTCCAAATATTGTTTCAAGTCCTTAAGTGTGGGCATTACTGCCCATCCTTAGCCAGCCAGCTCCATCTCTGATAATGCAGGCCACTAACTAAATGCCAGCAAACCTGTACGTTATTTGTTAAGGAGGCATTTCAAAAAGCCGATCCCAAGCTGGGATGTCATTAAATGGACACTTTAGGAACATGATACTTAGGAGTTATTCTGTGTCAATACTTCTACATGAAGCAGGCATGGCAGACACAGTAGGATGCAACATGAGCCTGCATCCAATTTTTTTTGTTCTAATGGATAAAACTCACTCAACTTTCTATTTAGAAGGTCACAAAGGGTTTTGTGGGGGGAAAGGGTATGTTAGATCATCTGTCCATCAGAGACATGGGAGTCCAACTAGGGGAATGAATTTATGATTTCCCATCCAGTCATCAAGGTTATGGCTAAATAGGGTTAGGGATGTACTCTGCATCACATGGATGGGAAGCCTATTCTAAAGTCCCCAGTGGGACAGCACATTGTTGGTGTCTTGATTTACATAATTTACTGGTGAGTGTAGGTTCATATATTAGCAGATTCATAGATTAGTACTAGGCTAACTGCAAATTATATTCTCTGGCTAAACCCCTGTTTTTTTACAATAATACTCACTGGAAATTTCTGGATGCCAGTGGGTATCTTCTTGTTTGTTTGTTTGTGTCCTTCGGCTACTTGTATTCTACTTATATTTTTTTACTTGTAACAATTCAAAATATTGCTTTGCAGGAATATTAGTTTATTTTCACACACACACACACACACACACACACACACACACACACACACACACACACACGCACGCACACACACGCACGCACACACACACACACACACACAATGAGTAAAAGCAGTTGTGCATTTGCAAGCAAAATGCAGACACCAGGTCACTTCTGTGTTTGCACTCTCTACTCTGTTGGGGTCTTTGACACTATGCTACCTGGATCAGCCCTCCTCTCCAGAACAGGCACACTTGTCTCCTCCAAGCCAGCTCCAGGAAATGCCCAGGTTACTCATGGAACCTGGGTTGCCTGAGTCATCGTTAGGTCATCTACACCAGTATGTTATTACTGATTTTACACTAATTGTGGCATTGATCAACCAAATATTTGGGACATTATTTCTGCCTTTGTCACTTATGTGTCTAATTCTAATCAGATTGATGGTTCAGTGAGATAAAAGTTAGTTTTATTTTGGGCTAATTCTTACATGGCTCAACCAGATAGTTTACATATTTCTGATTTTGTTATTTGTGTGCCTGATTATGATCAGCAGGATGGTCAGTAAGATAAATGTTATTACTTGTACAGTAATTCTGGCATGGAGCAACCATGTATTTTGGACAGTATTTATGGCTTTGTCTGTCATGTGTAGAATTTAGGTGAGAGGAAGGGCTCAGTAATATATAAGTGGTATACTATTTTTATTGATTTACCCTGTTTTTTCTAACAGATGTTAATGACTCAGTCTTACATTACACCTGCACCAGGAATGTAATGAATGTCTGCTTATATGCACCAATTGTCACTTTTGTCTGAGCATGATGACCCTTGCAGTAATGAAATGTGAGTCATTATCACATTATTAATTGACAATATGTGCAGGTACAATATAACACTGAATCATTATCACTTGTCAGGTATAAGCCTCAGCAGCTGCCACTGCTATTCACATTATTGTCATTATCACATTGTTGAATGTACATGCCCGATGGTCATGCAGAAGTCCCCCCCCAATTTCTTTCTTTTCTTTTTCCCATTATTGTTATTGTAAGATACAGATAAAGGTATCCATTGTGGTTATATGTTTCATATTTTTGTGTCCTTTCTGTAGCCCCTTGTCATGCAGTATTTTGGCTAGGTCAAGAATGTTTCTGTACAGATATCACAGTTTGTTTAGGACTTAGGGTATGGAAATTGTGATTTTGTTTCATATTTTGGTAAATATCTTTGCTAGGGGAGCATGCAATTGTGCTACGTAATACCTAATTTTGAAGACAGTATTAGTCCTTATAACATGGTAAAAGAATTGTGCCTGTGGGCTGTACACATGTACAAATATCACAGTTTGTTTAGGACTTAGGTTATGGAAGTTATGATTCTTTGGTAAGTAACTTTGCTAGGGTAGATGTCAACATGGCTAAGACCTCAATTTGAAGACAGTATTACTCCTTACAGCATGATAAAAGAACTGTGTCTGTATGCTGTACATATGTACAGATATCACATTTTTTTTAGGATTAATGTTATGAAAATTATGATATTTTTGCATATTTCAGTAAATGACTTTGCTATGGAAAAATGTCAATATGTTAAGTAATACCTCATTTTGAAGACAGTATTAGTCCTTACAACATGGTAAAAGAACTGTGCCCATGTGATGTACACATGTACAGATATCACAGCTTGTTTAGGGCTTATGTTATGGAAATTATGCATTTTTTCATATTTTGGTAAATAACATTGCGAGGGAGTATGTCAGTGTGCCAAGTAATACCTCATTTTGAAGACATTATTACTCCTTACAAAATGGTAAAGGAACTGTGTCTGTATGATGTACACATGTACAGATATCACAGTTTGTTTAGTCTTGTAGGATTATGACAATTTATACATATGCCTTATTTCTCATTATTATGCCCATATCTTTGCAAGGGAGCATGGTGATGACACAAATGATGCATCATTTTGAATCTGACATTGAGCCACACAACTTGTACACTGATATGTAGTCTCTGTCTGTTACAGATGATGAGATATTATGCTTTGTTTATTTATCAGTTATGAGAAATATAATATTAATCATATTTCTGTGAATATCTCAGTAAAGGAGCATCACACAGTAATGGTTGAGGTATCATTTTTAAGCTGAGACTCATACAAACAAATTAATTATAAATTGTATGGGTCTGCATGGTGCATTCACCAAGATACTGTGATTTGTTTTACCAAAAAGCTAAAAAATATCCATAATAGCATTCCTTGGCTGATATTTAATAATGACTCAGATATGCAGTATCAACATTTACACTGTTGGATAGGTCAGTGTCTGCTAAATAACTTTTGCGTTTACATTTTTAGTCTAGCTATTATGTTTAAAGAGTTATAAACATTTGTTTTCTGTATGGTATTACAAATGGCTTATCTGAAAATGAGCTCAGGCTGCACTGTTGTTCCTATGGTGGAAGTAAGCAGGCAGCATTTTCTGAGTTGCTCTGGAGTGAATGAGATATACCATTACAAAACCCCAATCTCTGCCCTTCATATACCATAAGTAATACACCATTTTGCATCACACACACTCTGTACAGCACATTTTCATGTTTGACATGTTTCTGTTGGTTCATTTTCCATCTATTAATGATAAGAGATGTTCATTATAGTCATCACTGCTGCATAGCCTTAGATATATGGCTAATATCCTGCATAGGACATAACAGCCAGCCAGCATTCACAGCTTCATTGCATCTTCCGCACTCCCAAACCATCATCAGCTTAAGATGAGATGACTAAAAAAAGGTTTGGGCACTAAGCCCTTCAGACCTTTCCTGCTGCTGAAGAGTACACTCCTCTCAGGCTTTCAAGAATCAGTTGTCATTTCGTGCTGTTCCTTTGCTGGGCAAATTAATTCCTTTGGGGGGAAAACTTCCATTTAAAAATATATATATATTTGTTTAATAACACTTTCCTGTTTAGGAAAGTTATTTTAAGCTAGGAGTTTGTGTTTTAATGGACCATCATGAGACTGTAATGTACTTTTAAACAGTGTTCATTTTTCCTGTCAGTTTAAATATTCTTTAAAGTAATTAAAACATTTTTTCTGTGTAGAAATTCTGTTTAAGTTACTTTTTGGAGTTGGCAATTTTAAAGAGCTTTTTATTGTGTTTTATGTGAAAAAAGTGACTTTTAAAGACTTAAGTTTTACCACCTTTTGCTGCTTGTTTTTTTTCTGGGAAAGAGACACATTTTTCAGCTTGAGCATGGATCATACTTCTGGTCCCATGGTCGGTCCTTCTTCCAGCCACAAAAAGAAAATCTTAAACACCTTTGCCACCACAGCAGGCTAGCATTTTGCCTCAGTCTCAGTTGGGTAACTCTGCTGTGGCAATTAGTTGTACCTCAAACCACTCATTTTTGTCAGAATGCCGTGCCCATCTTTGGGGAAGCTGCCGTTACCATTAATAACAATGCTGGCCCCATTTTTCCTGTCAAAAAGAAAAAGAAAACTAAAATGTATCTACTCTTCCTCAAATTTCCTTAGACAGGCATAGTTTACTAGGTCTAGCACAGGGTTTAATTCAGGCTATTGATTTTTCTTATAAAGTAGCTTCTGGTAAAAGAAAGAGGGACACCACTTTTCCTGAAGAGATTCAAGATTCTGAATCTGGACAGGATGAAATAGGGACAGATAAAGGATTTTCTCCTCAGTTTTCTGATTCAGACTCAGAAGGAGTATAGTTTGTGATTCACCCTTTGGGGGGGGTGGTCCTTCTGTGAGACTATTTCTAGAATGTGCTAGTGCTTTTAGTGGGAAAACACTGAGGTTTCTCAGTCCCTCAGAAAATACTGTGAGCTGTGAGCTGTTAAGAATTGTCTTTGAAGTGTCAAAGGTAGTAAATACACAGCAGGCACCAGGGACACTCAAGGCTCTCGAGACACAGCTGCTGACCATGTAATCTATATCCAGTGTGTCTATGTGCCTGATCTCCAGTGCAGCCGATGGCATGTCTCGAGCTGCAGGCACTGGCATTGCTATGCCTCTGCATGATTGATTGCAGTTATGTAATTTTGTAGACTGCTTTAAGGCATTCTTTGTCAGTGCCCATTTTGACAGTTGCTCTCCTTTTAGCCCAAAGGTCAGGGACATGCTAACCAGGAGCTAACAGGACAGAAAGATGCTGTCTGCTATCACAGTGTGTTTTGCCACCCCCGACCCAGCAGTCCTTCTTTAGGAACAAGAAAGGGGGCAAGTTTCTCTTTTTCCAGAAATCACAGCAGTCTTTTCAGAATGTCCATTTGGAGGATGATCCTCATGGCAGGGAGCAAACAGAACGAATGCCACCCACACAGCAGAGGTAGTCCCCAGAACCAGAGCTTCCAGCAAGCTTTTTCTGGGAGATCCTTTCAATGTACCTGAAGGGTTTCCCAACTGTCCTACTCCACAGGCAGTTGAGGGTTGCTTGGCTCTCCACCCAGAAGCTTGGAGGCCATCACCTCAGATGAATTGGTAATGAGGGTCATATCTAGTGGCTATACAATTCCATTTTCATTTCCACCAAGAAAAAATACCAAGTCCCTCCCATATGTTTCACCTCATTAGAGAAGAGACATAGCAGCCAAGATTCACAAGCTGCTGACAAATAGAGTCATCCAAGAAGTCCAACCAGAAAAAATGAGGATCCAGGGACCCTTCCATATTCTTTTTGGTACCAAAGAAGAACAAGGAACTCCAACCAATTGTTGATCTAAGCAGACTGAACCATTATGTGAAGCATATCAAGTTCGGGATGGTAACAGTTCATTTCATTCAACCTCTGTTAAGGAAGGATAACTGAATGTTCTCAACAGATCTCAAGTATGCCTACCATAATGTAAAGATTGTGGGGCAGTCTAGGAGATATTTGTGCTTTCATCTGGGAGACAATTATTATCAGTTCTGAGTGCTGCCCTTTGATCTCACCACTGCCCCCAGATGTTTACCAAGTGCATGGCAGTAGTAGCAGCTTGGCTCAGGTCAGGTGTGCCAGGTCTTCCTGTAACTGAATGATTGACTCCTCACCTTCATGTGGGCATCGTTGGTCAAAGCTAGGGACTCCTTAATCCAGTTATGCCTGTCCTTAAGAATCACCGTGAACTATAAGAAATCTAGTCTACAATTAGTTCCTTTCAGCGACCTACTGGGGGCACAATTTGGGGTATCTCAGGCATGTACTCCATCAATTTCTCAGTACCATACTGCAACATGTGGGTGAGCATATGTGGTCCCCACATAGCTCAGAGGCGACAGCAAGCTCTATTTGAGAATTCTGTAGCATAGCTCATTTCTTTGCGGTACTGGCGGCCATAGACTGCACCCAAACTTAACTAAAGACTCCACCTGGTGAACTGGAAAGGAAGTACGTGAGATGCTTAAGGTGTCACTCAATCAACTACCAACTGGTCTGTAATACACAGGGTTATCATCTATAATTTGTGTGGAGGCCACCCACATCATTTTCACAGCTCACATGTATAGAAGACATGTGACCTTTATCAACAGTTTGTGAGGGTGATTTCCCACAAGGCCATCTTATGGGTGATGCCCAATATACTCTAGAACCCTGGCTCATGACACCCATCAATAATCCACACAATCATTCTGACAAGGGTTACAACCATTCCCTATTGCAAACTAGAACTATTACAGTGCGTGTGTTTGGACTACTGAAGGCATATGTTTGCTGTTTGGCTAAATTTGGTGGCACCCTACAGTATGATCCTCCCACATGGCAAAATACTGACCATATGTGCTTTGTTACACAGTGTTATAGTTAGGAAGCAGTTACAGCAGGGTAGCCTCTTGTCATTCCAGCAACTCAGGCAACAGTAGCTGAGACAGATGAAGAGTCGGAGGTGGATCCAGCAACAGGGGGTGACCATGTCAGATGGAGGTAGGAACAGTATGGCATGGCACTAGTAAAGAGGCAGAGGACTTCATATAGCTTTACAACATAACTTACAAGACCAGATATAGCACAGTAAAAGTAATGCATACAAAAGTATGACTTACTGCTAACCCATGCATAGGCTGGCCATGGAGTGTATCAGACATAGGCAACCCAAGTAGCAATCTACAAAGGATAGGTCACAGTTATCATCATTTGCACAGGAAAACAAGGAAATACAGGAGTCCATGCCTTTCAAAGGGAATTGTGTGAGTGTGAGTGCAGAGGTGCTGCATAACAAAAATTGTTTTTATGGGTAATGTGAGAACTGGACTTGGGGGAGGGGGAGTTAATATGGTGAAGGGCCAGTCATGTGGGATGTGCTGGGGCTGTGTTTTTGTGAGAGTGTGTGTGTGTGTGTCTGAGGGAACACAGCCTCAGTGCTTGATACAGCATTGCAACTTGGCTCATTGGACAGGTCCAAGGCATGCATAACAGAGGGTTCATCCTCCTGTGCATGTCCTCATGCACAAGAGCTGGCTCTGCTAGGAGTTGCAGTGGCTGGATGTGCTGTGCTGCATGATCTACACTAATGTGGAGGTGGTACTGTATTTCAGAAAAGCCAGGAACTCCTCCATCTCCGTAAGAGATGGCTTGGGCAATGATCCAACATGGGCAATGTTTCCATGTCATGCTTTCTGCTCGGTGGGTGGTAGTATGGGTCACATCTCATTTGCCAATGGACCATGTCATAGCTGTGGTTCTGACCACTCATTGCATTTACATCACTGATCATTTCAGCCCAGGCAGGGTCTTGTAGGTGCTAATTGGTGACATGGACAGCAAAGATCCATTAGTCATAGTGGCTGAGGGTCTGTAGTATCATTTTATTTTCTGCATCTGTAAATTTGTGCTTGTGTGTGAATTTAGATGGGCCACCAGGTGCAGCACTTTTCTTATAGCCGTATTTTTTAGGTGTTGCTCTGTTGGTATGGAAAACAAGAATAGCATTGTACTTGTGTGGTCTTAAAAATCTGTACAATAATCCTATCCTACTTGGCCATATGTTATGCTCAGTTTGCATCTGGTAGTTAGATATGTGCATCCACAAAATTTAACTAAAAATATCAGGCACAGTATAGATACCAAGCACATATTCTACACAAAGCAATTACAAAAGTGAAAATGAACAAAACTTGACTATTACAATACCAGTTTTACTGAGGTTATGGCTAATTACATCTGTGCAAGGCACACACCAATACAATAGTGATAAACGTGCAGAATATGAGCCCACGGGGGTGTCCCCCCATCTGCCTTAACAATCATGCTGTCTACTACTTGCAGTACATTTGTAATGTACCTCTTAAGACAGTTTTGGCCAGCACATCTTAAAATTACTGACAAACTAATATCCCTTGCAGGCATTAGAGTAGAGGAACAGTCAAAGTTAGCATTCTGCTACTAATTGAAGTATGTAAGAAGCATGACTTACCTTATATAAGCAGATAGCTGACGCAGAAGGAAAGCTTTCAACAAAAGCAGATTGAAGGATTCCAACACCTTTCACAGTTGATCTGATGTTGTCTTTTTCATTCATTCTCAACTATTGGCTTATTGGACCTGTACAGATCTGATGGCAGCGGCATTTAGACATTTGGATCCAAGGCTGTGGGTCTTTGCCTACCCTTAATTCTCCTCTGTTAACAAGGTACCATGGATCTCATTTGTATCTCAAATCTTTTGGATGTGGTCAGTCCTTTGTTCAGTGTTTGTTTTTTCAATTTTTTTTTCAGAGTACTGCTTGCTTTTCAGGGTCTTTTCTATCACATAAAAATAGTCAGGTGGTCCAGAAAGTTCCTCCATTTTTATCTGTGAGGCAGTGATTTTCAGTTCAGATCACTGCCCTTTGGCATCACCACAGTTCCCCAGCTGTTCACTAAATGCATGGAAGTGGTCGTAGGTCATCTCACTGCAAGGGTTCTGGGTGTTCCCATACTTAGACAACTGGCTTATAATTGCTGCCATCAAGGATTTACTTGTTCAAGCCAGGGACAGCTTTCTTCAACTATGCAGCCATCTAGGGATCACAGTCAGTATGGAAAAGTCCAAACTAATGCCTCTCCAGATGACAGAATTCATAGGATGTGTGCCATGATGATGATAAGTGTCAGCAGTTCTTTCCCACCAGACACCTACAGCTAGATGCGTTCTCTGTCTCCTACGATCCATAGCAGCCTCTATAACTCTCCTCTGTCATGCCAGGTTCTACATGAGAGTGTTACAGTGGACTGTCATAGTTCAATGGTCTGTGTTGTTCCAACCCTATCAGTATTTTGATTCAGATGGACAATATGTCAGTGGTCTGGTACATCAGCAAACAAGGAAAAACATGCACTTACCCATCAGATTGAGAAGCCATGAGGGTTTGGTAGTGGGTGATGTTTTTCTAGCATTTTATGGTTGCAGTGCACATCCCTGGGGAAGCAACTGTTTTAGTGCACAGGCTCAGCAGATCCATTCTACTGCCTCAAGAGTGGTCACTCAGTCAAGTGATGGCGGCCCAGATCTTCAGTCACTGGGTACAGCCATGTTGCAATCTGTCTGTGAATCCATCCAACTCCAAATGCAGCAGCTACTTTCCCATGATTCCTGAAGGAGAATCACTGAGGGACAATCTGGTCCACACGTGGCCTGTGGGTCTCTTCTTTGCTTATCTGCCTGCTCCCCTCATACAGAGTTTCTTCAGAAAGCCACGTGGTGCAAGGTGACATGGATCCTCATTGCCCCCTTTTGGCTTTGTCAGGAATGGTTCCCCTTTCTGTGACCTCACTTAATACACCCTCCTTAGGTGCTGGTAGTCTTTCAGACTACATCTCTTATCCTTCTTGCAAGCCTCACGTGGACATAGAAGCCCTGAAATTAACCATATGGTTTCTCCAATTCCAATGATGGCCAGGAAGACCAGGCTTTCCTCCCTGTTCTGCTTCTCTTGATATCCTGTCCAAAAACTTCTACTGTAAAGGTACTGTATACAGAAGTAAAAGAGATTTTCTACGGGGCTTCATCCATGGACATGGATCCTTTTTTGGCCTCACTCCCTAATATTTTGGACTTCCTACCTAGTCTGTTCCAGGAACGTGCTAGTTATTCTACCATCATGGTTTAAATGGCTGCCATCTCTAATTTTCATATGGAAGAGGGTCATACTCCTATTGCTTCACTGAAATTATGAAAAGCCTTCATGACAGGTAATTTTCTCCTCTGTCCCCCTCTAAGGGACTCTATCCCACTTTGTGATATCACTTTCATACTCCAGGCCTTAACCAATCTCTCTTTGAGCCTGCTGCTACAGCAGAGCTGAAGTTTCTTTTTTGGAAAAAGTATATATATATTTTTTTGGTGGCAGTCACCCACCTTATTTGATATTTCACAAACTGAGGGTGCCTCTTTGAACCAACTCTACCTTCCTACTCAAGGTAACCTCAGCTTTTACCTTGAATCAGACCATTAAAATGCTGGTATTCTTTCCTTTACATTTGTTGGATGTTCATCAGTTAAAAATTTTAGGAAAACAGACCAACTCTTTATCTCCTTCTCTCCTGTTAATTTGGGAATTGGTGTTTCTAATGCCACCCTTCCCAGGTGGCTGTCTGATTGTATCACTTTTGTTTACAAAGTGAAAAGGCTGTAATTACCTTACAATCCTAAAGCTCATTCTATTAGTTGCAACTTCCACATCTTCCTTTTCTAGAGTTCCTAGGCGGTTGGTACAGGCCAACACGGAAGGACTGTGGCTGACTAAGTTCGCAGATGACTGCAAACTGGGCGCCATAATCAACTCTCCAGCTGACACAAGCATCCTCCAAAAGGGCCTCATAGAAACAGACAACTGGTGCCAGAGCCATGGGCTCAAGCTAAACGCCAAAAAGTGTTTAGTCATCCCCTTTGGCAAAAACAAAGTGCCCACAAATTACCACATAGGTGGTAATCCATTAAGTACAGAAGAAGTCATTTGGGACCTGGGGACCCAAGTTGATAGCAATCTCTCATTTGACAACCACTTGGCCAAAGTGGTTAGAAAAACATTTTATATAGCCCACCTAATCATGAAGGGATTTACATCTAGATCAGGGGAGGTCATCGTACCTCTTTACTCATCCCTCATCCGGCCCATAATTGAGTACACTGCCCCTTTTGGGATGTACCTTACCAGACACCTGCAGCAACTGGAAAGACCCCAAAAGTACCTCACCAAGAGGATCAAAGGGCTCAAACAGATGCCATATGCTGCCCGGTTAAAGAAACTCCAGCTCTACTCAGTGGCATACCGCCTGCTCAGAGGCGATCTGTGCCTGACGTATAAAGCCTTGTCCAACCCGGAATTAATGGACATGCTGCACCTCAGAAAATCCAAATCCCATCGAGCTACGGACTTGAACCTCAGCACTGAAATAAATAGGACATGCTGGAGGGACAGATTCATAACCCAGAGGCTCCCTTCACTCTGGAATAAAATCCCAGTCCAGGTTAGGCAGAGTCCCGCATTGACTCTCTTCAAGAGGAATCTTGATGAGTGGATGGGAGATCATAGGTTTACCCCGGCTATCAATTCTGTGTCACTGTTAGACAGAGGCACAGTATACTAACCTCAAAAAAGGCATAGCAAAATTAATTTAAAATGGGTGGCGAAAGCCAAACACACTCTGGCTAGGCTTATAAATGCCCTAGGGCAGATAACCTAGTATGAACCTATGAACCTATGATATTTGTGCTACAGCCACCTGATCCACTGTACATACATTCATATTCCTTTACAAATTGGATTTGCAGTTCAGGTCTCAGTCTTCATTTGGCTCCACAATCCTCCTGAATAACCTGCCATGAGCTCTCCTAGGGTCTTTGTTTGCTGGTGACTGTGCCACATCAGTTGAGGACTGACTGAAGAGACAACATCAGCTACAAAAGTTGAGAATTTACCCTAATGTCATATCCTTGTTGTCTTCCATGCTCCTCAACTTTCTCTCCCTCCATCCACCTGACAGATGGTCACTGTTTTAGGGCTCTTGATTGACTGCACTGGACCTTCCCAGAGCTTTGTCTTTTGTACATTAGGAGACTATATATTTTTTCATGTTGTAGTGTCTATATGTTTGTCTTATTTTTAAGA
The DNA here is from genome assembly GCF_019279795.1 of Protopterus annectens. Lineage (NCBI taxonomy): Eukaryota > Metazoa > Chordata > Ceratodontiformes > Protopteridae > Protopterus > Protopterus annectens. The sequence goes on along the minus strand of NC_056741.1, from coordinate 148,356,315 downwards.
AATGTTCTTGTGTTAAGCATGCAAACTTGATCTAAGGTACTGTGTGGATGGAGGGGAATTATGGTTAGGGGAAGCTTTGCATCCAGATATCTAAAAGCTGCTGGCATCAGATCTGTATGGATCTGGTAATCCATAATTAAGGAGGATGGAGGAAGACAACACAGATCTACCATTATGGTAAGTACATAACCTTTGAAACCAATTGTCAATTTTTGTCATGTTCAAATATGGGTAACCAGATCAGACCTCGGCACTGATCTTGAACCTTTTTGGTTCCAAGGCTTGGATCCTTTCCCTACCCATAAGTACCTTACTTCCACCTTACTTATTTAAACTAATTGGAAACACTCATCATCCAACTCTATTCATGGGTGTGTTTAATTACACCACTATTAACTGGGAATCATATACAACACCAAATGTACAGGCACAGATATTCCTGGATTTGTTAAACACAAACTCCCTGGACCAGATGACAACTAGGGGTGCAACCGTACTGGATTTGCTCCTCACTAATATTGGGGAGTGCTGCACCCCTCCTAGTGTAATGTTTTCTTTGGTAAGGTCAGACCACAAAATGGTCTCCTTTGAAGTAAAAATAAAACCTGGAAACCCAGGTAACCTTGGAATATTTGGGAACTACTCTAAGGCTAACGTCCTACTATTAATGATAACTTGGCAAACTTTCAAGCCCGCATAAACCCTGAAAATACTGCCTGACTATGCAGAACTGTTCTCAGGAACCCTATACAAGCATTTTAATAGCTGCACAGAGGCTACTGTACTCACCAGGAAGGAGGAAAGCACTAACTGAAAAAACAAGCCACCCTGGTGGAAATCATATCAGCAGGCTGTATAACAGAAGGAAGAAAATTGTGGAAAAATTAGGCACTGCAGCAGCCAGCAGGATAAAAGCACTTCCATCAAACTAAAATAACAACTCAGAGGGCAAATAAAATCTACCAAAGCCAACTTTCAAGTAAATTTGACCTCCAGGCCAAGGACAATGACAAGGCATTCTTTAGCTATGTCTGCAACCTCAAAGGCAAAACACAATTATGTACAGAGCTCATTGTAAATGGAGCCACCTATACTGAACCAGAAGATATAGCAAACCTACTGACCAATAAATTCAGCTCCTACTTTACCCCTCTCCCCCCCCCCCTCAACTTTCCCTCAGGAAATACCATCAAATATAACTTCCCTGCTATCACTAGTGGACAAGGCCTTAATGCTGTTTTTCTAAGGCCAAGAATATTGCATCAGTGGCCCCAGACAATATCCCAGGATGCCTCTAATTAGCATGAAATATGGCCTATCAGGCCCTCTGGAATTGATATTTAACTGTAGCCTCCAAATAGGCTTTGTGTCTCATGACTGGAGAAGAGCAACAGTCATCCCTCTGCACAAAGGTGGGCAATCTACAGCCCATGGAAACTACAGACCCATAAGTCTCACTAGTCTCATATGCAAAGTCATGGAAAGAATTATCCTAGAAATTATCAATAATTTCATATGAAACCTCCAGACACTGGATTATCCCAGTTTGGTTTTGTCAAGTGCAGGTCATGTCTAGTGCATATCATGCCTACTCAGCTTGGTGGACTTCTTTGAGAAGGTCACCAAAGCAATGGATGAGGGTAATATGGTTCACACTGCCTACCTTAACCTGGCCAAGGCCTTTGACACAATACACCCACTCAGGCATTGTTGACAAACTCAAGAGATTAGGTATAATCCCTTATGTCACAGTGTCCCCTTTGGTATGCACCTAACCAGGTATATCCACAAATTGGAATGTCCACAGGAATTCCTCACTAAAAGAATACAGCTCATAAATAACATGTCCTGTGCGGACTGCCTCAAGGTTGTATCTCTGTATTCTGTCTCCCATAGGATGTTGAGGGGAGACAGAATACAGAGAGGCATTGTCAGAGCCCACTCTGATGAACTGCCTGCATATCCACAAAACAAACAGCACCATAATCACCCATTCTAAAGACTTAAATCTTGCCTGTGATATAAATAGGACCTGCTGGAGAGACAGGTATATATGCCAGAGACTACCCCATCTATGGAACAGGCTTACCATCCATGTGAAGCAGAGTTCCTCCCTAACTCAATTCAAGAGTAACTTGGACAATTAGATAGGGAACAGGAAATTCATCCCTTGTTTGGCATATATATCTCTAATGGACAAAGGCAGCCTGTAAATGGTTCATTTCTCAGGCCCCTATTTGTAAATGTTTTATCTCTTAGCCCCTGCTTACACTTTTCAATTGTACCAGAACTTGTCAAAGATTTGGAATGCATGGCTAGGCTTAAAAAGGCCCTATATGAGCCTAGTAAAGATCTATGAACCTATGAACTTCCTCAATCTTGTTAGCCACCTGGGGTGTTCAGTTGTGATTCCGAGGGCTCCAATAATTTGTATAATTTGTGATACCCTTGTTCACTCATTCTTTACGAGACAGTTTTAATCTCTGTAGTTTAGTACATAAATTTTTGTTAAAAAATTATTAGCAAGTTTAGATGCATTTTTGTAGATTCTGTAGATGTTTAATACAGGAATTTAAGATTGTTAGCATTGTAGTCTGTTAATTTTCTTCTAAGCAGTTTATAGAATTGTTGTAGTTAGTATAGTTAGTATCTATCTACGGTAAGTAGATCCAGTCCAACAGTATTATTGTGTGTGTGTGTGTGTGTGTGTGTGTCTGTGTAGGTGCGTTTTTACTGTATTTGTCATGGGTTGATAGTCAACGCTTTAAAAAGTGCACAGAGTGTGGGCATAAGCTACCCCCTAATACCAACACACCCTCTGTGTTTAGTATTGTTTAGGGGACACACATTTAGATACTGTATGTTAAGCCTGTGCTTCATTTAGTGCTAGAACATTGCAAACCAAGCACAAAAAAAAGTATTGTCAAGGGATTCCTTCCTCCCCAAACAGAGCCTGCTGCCTGTATATCGTCTTCATCCAAGAACAAGAACTCTATGGAGAAAGTGAATGCTGACAAAAACAAGAAAAAAATCTAAGGACAAGTCTAAGAAAAAAAGGGACACCAAAAAGTCCATTAAGAGGTCTCCAGATCCTTCCCTGTCTTCGGAATTGGATCCAAAAGTCCCAAGACTATCAGAACTGAGAGTCTCTCAGCACCATTTGTCTCTGACTTGGCACTTATTCTCACAGGAACCGGTCAGCCTAGACTTCAATCTTTGATACATCAGGAGAAGGGCTACTCCAGACCAACGTCAGTGGCTTCGTTGTCCCAGTATATAAAGAGTCCGACCAAACAGGGCATCAACAAAATGATGACAGTTTTCTCAGGACACAGATACAGCTTGGTTTTCTCTCGCTACTATCCCCTGGAAATGTAATGAGTGCTGGTCCATCTACCCCCCCCATAATCTTTTCCTGAATCAGTTCACTTGTCAACACTGGTAGCCTCACGTCCAATTAGCCCCACAGCAATTTTGTCAGAGCCAATAGTTCAAGTAACGTTGACTCCAACTGGTTCCCTTCTTCTTTTGGGTCTGACATGTTTGGATCTAGAAGTGTCTTGAAGGTGAAGCTTCTGTGCCAAGACTTGGAGGGAGGGATCAACCTCTAAACTGTTAGAGCCATCTCTTCTTCTCAGCACTTTGGTGCTAGATAGTTCAGCACTGAGATCAGTCCCCAGGCTGAGACCCATCAGTTCTGTTGTTTCCATTGTGTCCAATGACAGAAGGGAACCTACCAAGTTGGTGGCTTCTTTGGCTTTCGAGGCTTTCCATTAGGTCCTGCTGATGCAAAGGGAAAAGGTGTTGTCTCCAGTATTAGCACCATCTGAACCTCATTTTGGAGCAGCTTCTGTTTCTTGCCCTTCTCTCAGACAGGGGACAGTCAGTCCAACAGGCTTACCATATTTCCTGCTGTGGTAGCTCCCAGTCTGATTCTGAACCCTCTGATAGTCCCCTCAAATGGTTCATAGGAAACAAACATGCAAGCAGAAGCACTTAGACTCTTCACCTGAGTCTGTTTCCAAAGACATAGACTTGGACAAGGGTGAAGGTTCCCCTAGAGCCCCCTCTGAAGAAGTCACCTTTGGTGAAATCCTTGAATTGATGAAATATAGAGAATGATGGTCCACAGTAAGCCCTTCTCCTTATGAGTCTGTGTTCCTGGAGACATTTGGGTCTGGCTCATCTTCCTCCTGTGTAGTACAGCCTGTGGATCCACTCATTGATTTGATGGAGCAGCAGGCATGGAAGGGCCCTTCATGCGGTGGGGAATATCCCCAAAAGACAGGAAACATTGGAGCAAGGATCCTCTGGTAGATGTGATGGTTGTAGCAATGGCCACAAAGAATGAACTATCCAAAGAGAGTTCCTTGGTCCATTCCCCGAGAGACAGTGATGGACCACTTTGGGAAATAAACTTGCACTTTAGTGACCTTTGCTCTCAGGGTCCTGAATTATCTAGCTCATGTCACCAGATTTCAGAGAAACTTGAAGGAAATGTCCAAGTCTCTCTTGGGGGCACTACCAGTAGATGTCCAGAAGATAGTAGATTCCCAGTAGATTCCCAGCCGTCCATCCTCCAGTCTTCATACATTGTAGCAGTGCAACTGCTCTCAAATGCAACTGATGGGACAGATCTATATTACAAGATCAAAACTTTAGTTAATCAAATAACTAAAGATCAATGTTGTAATATCGAAAGCCAAAAACCTCAAACGGCTGATTTAATGCAGGGAAACAATTCCATTGGCTGTTATGTGGATTTGCCATTTTCTCCAATGTGGAGCGATCTTGGAGTTGGTATATTTAGTTAGGGGAGGTGGGAGGCACAGCCCCCCACATCAGGGGGTGTGGGGAGCAAAGTCCCCTACTTGATTTGGGATTAGAAATTTTTTTTTTCATGTGGATAAGGGAAATGTTTCCCTGCATTAAATCAGCCATTCGAGGTTTTTGGCTTTTGATATTACAAGATTGATCTTTAGATGTGAAGTTGTTCTATCTTGCCATTTTGTTCTTACACGTGGGGTCGGAGCCGATCCCTCGGCTCCGAATCGGCCGCTTTCAAGCTCAGACTCTCAGAGAAGCTCGAGACCTAGTGTATATCCCATGATGCTCTACTGTGAATCCCCAAATCTAGTTTGCCGCTGCAACGGATCAACAGCTCGTCGGAGGAAGCTCGGGCCAGTGATTTAAAATCTTATATATTAATAGGATTTTTGACTAAAATTAGTTTTTATATCTTTAGATTACTATCCTTATTATAGTATTAAGGTTGTTACCTGTTAGTGTAACCTTGTTAGGACTTTTTCTAAAAGTTTTTCTTCAGGGCTTTAGGCCTCTTTTTTCTTGGGCGTGACAGGGCTCTGTCAGCTATTGTGTGTGTGTATTTCCTTATATATATATACCTAGTGTTCATTATATAGTCAGTGATAGTTTAATATTAGAATATTTAGTGTGTTTTTATATATATATATATATATATATATATATATATATATATATATATATATATATATATATATATATATATATATATATATATATATATATTATTCTATATTATTCCATAGGAAGTTAGTTTATACTAGTTGTGAGTGTAGTTATTAAATTTATTGGACAAGTAAAATTCAGGGACCTGAATTTTTCTTAAAAATATGTCAGAAAAGCAAAAGTCAGGTTTTAAAAGGTGTGAGTGCGGTCAAAAGATGTCTTTTACAGACAATCACTCCACCTGCGTTTACTGTTTGGGCTCGGTGCACCTACAAGAGGTGTGCTCTATCTGCCACTCTTTTAATGCCAGGGTTCTCTTGGAAAGGTGGAGGAAGCTGGTAGATAGAGGACTCCTGAAGCCGGATTTTCAGACTACTTTAGACAAGGCTGACCTCTCTTCCAAGGCTTCGAAGGGGTGAAAGTCTTCCGAAGGATCCTCTGGTGTGGTTCGTACATCGGCTCCACAGGCCTTGGAACCATGTATCGAACCTCTACCTCGGAGCCCAGTTGTGGAACCGATACTGGAGACTCCTCAATCTCCACTTCTTCAGTCGGTGCCATCTTCGGCTCCTTTGACCCATCCCTCGATGCATTCTGCGAGGCTTTCCAATGTGGATCTGGACCGAGTGGTTAAGAGGCTTTTAGTGAACCTGGCCCTGGCCAAAGTGCTGTCTGCTTTGAGCCAATCGGCTTTGAAGCCTGAAACCTCAGCCATAATTTCTCCACCTCCTCCTCCGAAGCCAACCGAGCATTCGGAGCCGGGGCAGGCGGAACCGATGTTGGTAGAGCCCTCGGAGCCGAGGTTCGATCCACCTCCCTCGGCACCTTGATCTCCTCGGTTCTGACCGGGGAATCTCGGGGCCGACAGTCCCTCGCTGGCTCCGGGGTGGAGAGTCAAACCAATACTTCGGTTCTGACCCTTCCACTCGGGGCTTCGGCGCAGGTGGCCTCGGCTCCGTCCTCTGGATTGGAGTGTGGGGTCTTGGTCAGGGGAGAGCTGCCAGTTTCTTTGGAGCCGACGGACTTCTCAGACTGAGATTCTGGTGCCTTCGATGCCATGAGGAAGGTCATGTCTGCTAAGACTACTATCTCCTCAGATCTGTCTTCCCCTCCCCCTAAAGGACCTTGTTCTACCTCTTCCCCGCAGATCCCCACCAAGCGTCGAGATCCAGGGCCTGAGGTATCCCCATTGGGTGGCCTCTCCACTCTAGGGACTTCACCGGATGCTCCCACCGATGAAGTACCTAGAAAGAGATTGTGCAAGAGGAGGCACTTGGATTCCCCACAGGAATCCCTCACATCTGATACTGACTTGGCGGAATCAGAAGGGTCCCCACGATCCCCCTCAGAGGATGTCTCATTAGCAAACATATTGGAAATCTTAAGGCAGAGGGATGATTGGCAGTCCCTTGCCCCCTACTGAGGACGAGTCGGTCCTCCTGAAGGCCTTTGGATTTCAACCGTCCACCTCCTGGGTTACTCTGCCCTTTGATGAACTGATGGAGCTGGTTTCTCGAAGGGCATGGGAGTCCCATGACTCACTGGAACCGGTCCCTCGGAGGCCCAACAAGTTTATTACTTCCCCTACAGATAAGGCCTTTCTTACAAAAGGAGTCCCGGTTGATGTCATGGTGGTGGCGGCAGCCACCAAGAAAGAGATGTTGGAAACCTCTTCTGCTGTCCATCCTCCTAATAGAGATTCTAGGACAATGGACAGGTATGGGAAATGCATATTTAGTTCTGCGGCATTTTCCATGAGATCGCTCAACTACCTAACACATTTTACCCGCCTTCAATGAGATCTCCTAAAAGAGTTGGGAGATACTCTCCAGGGTAACACAGCTGATGCAGTCTCTAAAAAGGTGACTGCACAACTCAACACCCTTAATTCAATAGTAAACTCATCCATGCGACTCATCTCTTATACTGCCGATGGATCGAGTAGGGCGGCAGGCTCAGCGATAGCTCTTCGGAGACAGTCCTGGATATGCCTTTGCTCCTTTGCAGAAGCCTTTAAGTCTTCATTCGTCAATACCCCATTCAATGGGTCCACCTTGTTCAGACCCAAAGTTAAGGAGACTCTTACTAGGTGTGAACAAGAAGGGAAGACTCTGTCTGCTGTGGGAGTCAGTTTTTCCACTCCAACTAGACCGTACCCCAAAGGGCAACGAAGTGGGAAAATGTGGTTCCGAAAATGCCAAGGAGCTTTCCAAAGCACACCTACTGATACCCCCTCTAGGGGCAGAGGAGAGGGCAAAAATGGGAGATGCTGTCTAAACCACAGAGGCGGTCCGCAAAACCAGGATGACAGGGAACAGTTCTCTGGTAAGCCCTATCAGCGTTCCTGAAAGGAAGCCCAGCTGTCCTACTCTGTAGGCAGTCGGGGGTCGCTTAGCTTTATACCCAAAGGCCTGGCTAAGCATCACAATGGATTCTTGGGTAAAAAGCATCACCAGAGGTTACTACATTCCCTTTACAACCCCCCCCATGTGTACGAAGATCCCAGACGTTCCACCCAGTCTGAGAAAACTAGCAACTATAGAAATCCAAAACCTGCTAGACAAAAGAGTCATCCAGCCAGTCCTAGTGGACCAAATAGGATCCAGAACTTACTCAAGGTTCTTTTTAGTTCCAAAGAAAACAGGGGATGGGAGGCCCATACTAGACCTCAGCAAACTCAACACCTTCGTCAAGAAGGAAAAGTTCTGGATGGTCACGCTGCAATCGATTCTCCTGTTCTTAACAACGGGCGATTGGATGAGCTCTATAGATCTCAAGGATGCTTACTACCACATCAAAATGGACAGATCATCCAGAGATCACCTGCGTTTCCGGCTGAGAGCCAGTCATTACCAATTCAGAGCCCTGCCCTTTGATCTCACCACAGCCGCCAGGGTGTTCACCAAATGTATGGCAGTGGTCACGGCTCATCTGAGACGATTAGGATTCCGGGTGTTTCCATATCTGGACGACTGGCTCCTCACTGCCACCTCCAGGCATCAACTAATTCAAGCATGAGACTACACCATAAACCTTTGTTCCCAGTTGGGCATAACCCTAAATTTTGAAAAATCTGCATTATCGCCCTCGCAGCATATTACATTTATAGGGGCAGAACTGGACACAGTCAATGCAAGGATCAGGTTGCCCCAATCAAGAATCTTATCCCTAAAAATTCAGTTATCCAGTCTGTTGGCCCTGAACAAAGCTCCTGCGTCCCAGGTACTGCAGCTTTTAGGCACAATGGCAGCCACACTGATAGCAGTTCCGTTAGGGCGCATGCACATGCGAATACTCCAGTGGCTACTCTTCGCGCAATGGTCTTACCAATGCCTGCCCATGTCACATGAGATCCGGTTAAGGAGTCTTTGCAAGAAGGATCTCAATTGGTGGTTGAACAGCGACCAAGTAATAATCGGGTGTCCCTTTGTTCTTCCCCAACCCATAGCCACAGTGACCACGGATGCTTCCCTGATAGGTGGGGGGGGCTTATTTCAGGGACAGACTGTCCAAGGCACTTGGTCAATCATGGAAACACATTTGCATATAAATGTCCTAGAGCTCAGAGCGGTGTTCCTGGCATTGCAACACTTTCAAGAGTCTCTCCCTCTAGGTACAATTGCTATCCAGACAGACAACATGTCGGTAGTCTGGTACATCAACAAACAAGGGGGAACAAGATCATATCCCTTGTGTCGGGAGGCCCTAAGAATTTGGCAGTGGGCTGTATCCACCAGACACTTTCTGATAGCAACGCACATCCCGGGGTCATCCAACGTGATAGCAGACAAGTTAAGCAGGGCCTTCCTGTTGCCTCACGAGTGGTCTCTCAAACAACAAGTGGCAGAAAAGATTTTCTTCAGATGGGGCCAGCCTTGCTGTGACCTATTTGCATTTCCGATGAATGCCAAATGCAGCAGCTACTTTGCCCTTTATCCCCCACCAGGGAACAAACCGAGGGACGCGCTCGTACATGATTGGCCCCAGGGCCTCCTATATGCCTTTCTGCCAATACCCCTAATTCCCAAATTTATACAGAAAGCCAAACGTCTGGGAAGGACTGTGATCTTGATAGCCCCATCGTGGCCTCAACAAATTTGGTTCCCCTTCCTGCAGAATTATCAACTGGAAGAACCATGGATCCTGGACCCAGTGCCGGATCTTCTGACTCACTCGTCAGGAGTTCTTCATCCCTCTCTCACCTCCCTAAAACTGACAGCTTGGCTGCTCCAATTCCCACATTAACCAGGTCTCAAAAATTGTTTTCTGCGGTCCAGCATATTATAGGTTCCTCTCATAAACTATCTACCAGGAAACTGTACAATAGCAAATGGAAATGATTTGTTCACTGGGCTTCTCAACATGACATTGACCCTTATGTAGCACCTGTCCATATCATCTTAGACTTCTTGTCTTCCTTGTTCCATGATGGTGCAGCAGCTGCTACAATTAGAGTTCAATTGGCTGCTATTTCCAACTTCCATGTAGGGTTTAACGGGTCTAACATCATGTCACATAGACTATGTAAAGCATTCTTAAAAGGAACCCACCATCTCAGACCACCTATCAGGCATCCTGTCTCTCCTTGGAATTTGAATCTAGTTTTATCCCAATTGATGCTCGCCCCCTTCGAACCTGCTTCATCTTGTCATTTAAAGTTTTTGTCTTGGAAAACTATATTCATGGTAGCCATTACATCTGCACGTAGGGTCTCCGAACTTCAAGCCTTGTCCACCAAACCTCCATATTTGATTTTTCACCCAGATAGGGTCTGCCTCAGGACTAACCCTACCTTTCTTCCCAAGGTCTGTTCAGAGACTAACTTAAATCAGTCCATTGAGCTCCCAACCATCTACAGACACCATTCCAACAGATTGGAATATATGTTACACAAGCTTGATGTACACAGGCAACTGAGGTTCTATCTAGATAGAACTAAGGATTTCAGACAATCGGATCAACTTTTTGTCTCCTACGCAGAAAATAAGAAAGGTCTTGCAGTATCAAAAATCACATTGTCTAAGTGGCTCTCTGACTGCATCAAATCCATTTATGCTTCCACTAGTCAGCCATTAGAATCTAATGTCAAAGCCCACTCGATACAAGCTGTTTGTACGTCATTAGCTCATGCAGCTCCTTTACCTTTAGATACCATCTGTGCAGCTGCCACGTGGTCAAAACCTCACACATTTATCACTCATTACAAAGTGGATAGGACCTCCAGGGACAGGGCTACCTTTGGTTCCACTGTACTCAGGAATGTTCTCCCGTGAGCCACCCAGGATTAGGGTGCTTGGGACGCTACCCACGTGTAAGAACAAAACGGTGAGATAGAACAACTTCACATAAAGAAGTTATGTCCTTACCATAACGTTCCATGTGAGTTGTTCATCTCGCCTTTCTGTTCTTACATTCCCGCCCACCTTCCCCCTCCAGTCGAATGGGATGGTTGCCTTGGTAGATTGGTCAAGTTGTCAGTCTGTATGGCATATTCTATGTTTCCTATCTACAATCTCTTAGTTACCTTCATAGGTAGACACTATAGTTTCACTTATTTCTGTAGGCTGTCTTAGTTGCAGCATACTAGATCTGGGGATTCACAGTAGAGCATCATGGGATATACACTAGGTCTCGAGCTTCTCTGAGAGTTTGAGCTTGAAAGCGGCCGATTCGGAGCTGAGAGATCAGCTCCGACCCCACGTGTAAGAACAAAAAGGTGAGATGAACAATTCACATGGAACATTATGGTAAGGACATAACTTCTTTTTATTCGATTAACTAAAATTTTGATCTTTTAATTTAGACCCAGTGGGACAGCTAGGCCTGCAGGCACCAGCATTACGCCTTTTCAACAGAAGGGATTTGTTAGATGCCAAAAAACCAAAAAATGTGTTGTAAATAAATTGTATAAAAGGCTGATTTGTTTTAGGGAGAGTATCTGAGGAAGTCAGTTTGCTTAGACGAAAATGCAATGCTGATATAAAGCGTTAATGTGTATTTAGCGGTGTTTTTAGTTTATTCAACAATAAAATACTGTTTCCGACACCCATGGCTCTAGGAGTTTTTGGCAATCTGTTTACTTTGTGTTTTTTTTTGTGCCAAACAACCCATTTTTTGGTTTTGTGGCTGTAATATTCGGGGTTGGCGCCATGGAGAGGTTGGACCCTCCAGAAGGAAAAGGTGTGGATGACATTGGACAATCCAGGAAACTAATTGGACAACTCACTGAGTTGGTGGATCTGCTGACACCTTTAACCCAGTCCTTGGTTGGATTGTATAACAACGCTCGTGTTCACAATGCGGAAGTCCAGGAAGTATCAAGGGGACCAGGCATTCATCGTGAACAACGGAAAAACACAAATTTTAAAAAATTTTTTTTTTTATTTATTTAACATATGTTGACCGGGAAAGTCCGACTAGGTTCCACAGATCCTGTTTTCAGCGGAGGCCCGGGGAGAAATGCTCCCGACGCATGTCTTTAGAATTCCAGGAAACTAATTGGACAACTCACTGAGTTGGTGGATGGATGGATCGAAGGATCAGACTAGCGAAGGCGAGGGTTCTTTTAACGCTGTCAACACACCTGAAATTCTTCATGAAGAAGTGAATGGTAGCGTGACCAGCGCAGAAATACGTGGGTCTATTCCAGCGGGTCAAAAAACTATTTTCACCAACAGAAAAGCTTCAGGTACTGTTGTTTACAATAATGAAAGCGACTTATGTCCTAAAGAAACTAAAGATTGGTTGCTACAAAAGTATTCATTTAAACAAATCGCTTTTAACGGACCACCAGTTGTGGCCGACTCATACAGAGTCAAATTGGACAATCTGCATAAACTCATGTTAAAATTCAGGACATTAGAAATTGAAAATGAATACCTTACTGAATGTATTAGTAGGGGTATTGTTCCGAAAGGACTAAGACTTTTTAAATACCCAAACAATGTTCTTGAAGGAACAGTTTTTCATAAAGAGTTAATTGAATTGTTCAGTAAGTGTGGTTTATATATGTTGAGTCTTATAATAAAGGAAAATAGTAGGACTCAGGTTGTTTTACAGAAAGAAATTAATGAGTTGGACCAATGTATTAAGGAAGACCTGATTTTTACCATTAAAGAAGAGAAGGACAAGTATTTTAAAATTAGGAGAGAAATTGATGGTAAATGTAGGGAAACTATTCAAAGAAAATTTAAAAAGTTAGAAAGGGATACAGATGAATATAAAAAGGGTATAGTGTACCCTAAACCCAGGGCTCCTTCTTTTCTAAGAAATCTTTATGGAAATAACATGGCTAGAGAAATGCAATGAAATTTTGAAGATGATAATATAGTACAAGAAGATGGTTTTAATGATGAAGAATTTCCCCCTCTTCGTAGATCAGAGAGGTTACAGAATAAAACAGGGTACCAAGAAAGAAATTTTTCATGGAGATGGGGGAGAAGGGGGAGGGGGAAATATTAAATATGGTGTCCACACCATTAAGACCCCCACCCAGTGATAAAACAGTTAGTAATGATATTTCTTTGACTGATATTTTAGTGGATGGTATTAAACACACCTTTAACGACTTCAGTATTTATAATTTTAGTGATATTCATATAGAAAAAGAACATTTCAGCCTGCTTGCAAAGGGATTTAAATTTATACCTTATAAAAAAGGAGACCTTACCCAGTCAATATTAGACCTAAAACTATTTTTTAGAAAAATTAATTTAAATTTATTATTAACATCTGAGGGAGATACAGGGAATCAAGAACTCAAAAGAAGGGGTACCTTCAATCCCCCGCTCCACCCACAATTGATTAACCTGGAAAAAACTATGGAAAAATAATTAAGAAATAGATATGATAGGTTTGGTTTTCAACCAAACCTTAGTAAGAAGGAAATGAATATCTTACAAACCCTGAGGGACAATTATAAGGTTAGAATAATGAAACCTGATAAAAGGGGGTGGGTTAGTTATTATGGATAACATAATATATGAAGGAAAAATGAATGAAATTTTATTTAATGAGGAAGGTTACACTAGTGTGTCTATTAATGAAATTAATATTGCGTATAATAAAATAGACATTTGTTTGAAAGACATGCTTTTTGAAGGTTTATTTGATAAGAAAACCTTTGATTTCTTGAGAGTTGATAAGCCAAGAGTTCCTTCTATCTTCGGAATTCCGAAGATCCATAAAAATGAAACTAATTCACCATTAAGACCTATTGCCTCTGCTAATGGGTCAAAAACGCACAGTTTGGCTAAATTTGTTGATAACAAACTAAAAAATGTGTGTGTCAACAAAGAAACAATCCTAAAAGATTCATGGGACCTACTTGACATACTTAATAAAGATATTTTATGTGATAATTTGTTATTTGTGACCATAGATATTGTTGATTTATTTTCAAGTATTCCACACATAGAGGGGATGGAAATGTTTGAAGATGTGCTATTTCAGGAAGATACATTAAGTCACAATGATAAAATTACATGTGGGGCTTTTATGGATTTAGTCCTTAAAAATAATTTTTTGAACTTTTGTGGTGAATTTTATAAACAGACCAAGGGGGTTGCTATGGGGGCCGCTTGTGCCCCCACTTATGCGAATCTAGTTTTGGCTAAGTGGGAGGAGCTTTACATTTTGGATTCCAAATTTTGTTCTTGTTGGAAACTATATCGTAGATTTTTGGATGATATAGTTATCCTATGGTCAGGAGGTGTTAAACAACTAGAGGAATTCAAATTATATCTGGAAGGAACTACCCATTTTTTAAAATTTACTTTTCATGTATCCACCGAGAGACTTCAGTTTTTAGATGTGGAAATATATAAGAGGAAAGATAGGTTTGAATCTAAAATATTTAGAAAATCTACCTATTGTAATTCCTTTCTTCATTTTCAAAGTGCCCACACTTATTGGCCAATTTGTTCGAGGTAGCCGAATGACTACCTCAGAGAACGATTTTAATGATGAGTGTAATTTATTAAACAAAATGTTTTTGGAAAGAGGATATCCCCAAGAGTTTATCAGGGCAGTACAAGATGATGTTGTTAAGGCGAGAGAAGGTAGATTTTGACCTATTTTAGGTAATACTAAATTAAATAAAACCTCCTATGGAGATCATGTATTTAATTATAGCACCCCCACAACTCGAGTGTGATTTTACACAAGCCTTAGTCCGCGAATATAATGCTTTTAACAACAAAGTTACAAGGAAAGTTGTTGAAAGAGAATGGTCTAAATTCATTAATATAACTGACCTAGACCAGAGAAAAAATAAATAGAAATGTCAAAGTTGTATATAAAAATTCCCCGTCATTTAAAAACATTCTGGAAAGTAAAGCTTCCCAGAGGAATAATAAGATTAGGAAGGGTACCTTCAAATGTGGACACTGTGCATACTGTAGTAACATAGTTAATAAAGAAAAAGTTTATTTAGAAAGCAGACAAAAATGGATTAAAAGTGGTGATTACTACAATTGTGAAACCAAGGGTGTGGTATACCTAAGTTTATGTTCAGAATGTAGTGCTTTTTAATTGGGAAAAACTGAAAGAGCCCTAAAAAGAGGATATATGAACATAAATATGAAATAGGTACAGGAAAAGAGACCAATTCTTTGTATAAACACACCCAGGTTTGTCCGGATGCCAAATTTCATTTTATGGTTTTAGAGCAGGTCAAAAAGGATGTAAGGGGTGGATTATGGGAAGAAAAACTGGAATCTAGGGAATCATGGTGGCAGATTTCCCTTGATGCAACAAACTTCCCTGGGCTAAATGAATTTATTTCAGTTGTGCCCCTCCTAAAATTGAAAGCTGGAATACTATAATGTTTTACAGGCATTTTTCACTCTTACCAGCAGATGGCAGGTTATACCTATACAAACTGTTTACTTTTTAAAGCATTTTATAAATAACAAACATGGATTTTTATAAATTTTATAATATTTATATATATATTTTTTTATGTTGAATGATTTAAAATGTTGTTAAGATGGTTATTTATTGTTAGAAATAAGTTTTAGAAATTTTAAAGGTTGGTATTTTCAAACACACGTAGAAAAAGAATATTTATGAATTTTCTAATTAAGTAGTTGTTTTTGATTGGATAAGGAATTTTAAATAAATTGTATAAAAGGCTGATTTGTTTTAGGGATAGTATCTGAGGAAGTCGGTTTGCTTAGACGAAAACGCAATACTGATATAAAGCGTCAATGTGTTTTTAGCGGTGTTTTTAGTTTATTCAACAATAAAATACTGTTTCCGACACCCGTGGCTCCAGGAGTTTTTGGCAATCTGTTTACTTCGTTATTTGTTAGATGCCACCTGAACACAACCTTACAGATTGCCACATCTTCCAGTGTATAGTGCTCTTTCTCTTTGTCTCACTGCCATACAAGTTTTTCACCACCTCTGCCATTCAGCAAGGTTGACCCTTTGCCTGTTAGGTCTTATGGTGTCCATAGTCCTCATGATCCTGCTTGCCAGATATTTTATGAGGGTTCTCCAATGGACATTAGTAGTACAATGGTCTCAAAAAGAGTCCATCCACTCCACGCCAAAGTAAAACTAACCCAGATCTACAGACGGCACACATCTTGGAGGATAACATCTCCTTCACTGACAAATGGACAACCATTCTGAACAAGTTCTCCAGTGGAGGTTGTGACAATGTACTCTTCCCTTTTAGGGTGTGGGGGGGCATTTTGAAGGGAAGACAGTTGAGGGCATACGGTCACATATAGAAGTGAATCTTCACATCAGTGTTCTGGAGATTAGAGTAGTCCTCCTAGTGTTGCAGGCCTTTCAGGACAGGCCTCAGAGGTGTGATTCAGGCATGAACAGACAATATGTCAAAAGTCTGGTACATCAACAAACAGGGAGCAATCCATTCTTACCCCTTATACCGCAAAGCCATGAGAGCCTGGCAACGGGCAATGTCTTCACTCTGCTTTCTTATAGCAATGTATATCTGAGGTTGTCAATTGTTCTAGCAGATAAACTGATCATGTGTACCCTAATGCATCACTAGTGGTTCATCAGTTCCACAGTGATAAACTTGATCTCCGATCACTGGGACCAGCCTTGCTGTGGTCTTTTTGTCTCCTATCTAAATCACAAGTGCAGCAGTTGTTTTGCCCTGATCTCTCCACACGGCAGTCACCTAGGGATGCTGTGGTCTGAAAGCAGCCCCTGGGTCTCCTTTATGCCTTTCTCCATTACCTCTAATGAACAAATTTATACAGAAAGCAAAAATGTGGAAGGTCAAGGTGATCTTCATTGCCGCTTTCTGGCCTCGGCAGACCTGGTTTCCATTCCTGTGGCTAGTTCTAGTACATCTTCCATGGAAACGGAATCAGTATCCA
This sequence comes from Protopterus annectens, assembly GCF_019279795.1. NCBI lineage: Eukaryota > Metazoa > Chordata > Ceratodontiformes > Protopteridae > Protopterus > Protopterus annectens. The sequence continues at coordinate 148,339,465 of NC_056741.1, read as the reverse complement.
GATCTTTTGTCTCACCCATCCAGACTAACTCTCCCAAATCAGAAAACTATGAAATTAACCACTTAACCACTTGTTTTCTCCACTTCTGACATTAGGAGAGATGCCAGGCTTTCCTCATCAGTTGTTCAGATCTTATCAGCCTCTCAATAACATGCCACCAGCAAGGTGTACTGCAGCCAATGGAAAGATTTTCCTATTTGAGTATCGTCCAAAGGTTACAACCCTGTTTCAGCTCCTGTTTCCTTTATTTTAGAGTTATCAGAACTTTTTTGCAATGGGTCTAGCTACTCAAGTTGCTGCCATCTCTAGTTTTCACATAGGCAAGAACAAGATTTCCAAAACCTTTTTAAAGGGAACTTTCCTACTTTGGCCCCCAGTCATTGATCGAGTTCCTCTTTGGGACTTAACTATCATATTGCAAGCATTGACTCAGCCACCATTTGAGCCAGCAGCATCGGTAGATTTGAAATTCCTATCTTAGAAAACAATTTTGCTAGTAACTGTCACATCAACTAAGTGTTTATCAGATGCAATCACTTTCATGTACTCCTTATTTGTTTTTTCATAAGGATGGGATTTCAGTAAGAACTAATGCTTCTTTCCTTCCTAAGGTGGCATCCAAAGCTAATAGAAATCAGTCAAAAATTCTACGTCTTTTTTCCATGATTTTCTAATAAATGTCAATACATGCTTCATATGATGGATGTCCACTGCCAACATAGGTTTTATCTTCATAAAACTAAGCCTTTCAGGAAGTCTGATCACCTTTTTGTGGCATTCTGCAGACAAAGACTGGGCAAGGCTGTTGCTATGGTTACTTTTTCCTGAATGGTTATATGATTGCATTACATTTGTGTACAATAAAAAAGGTTTATACTTACAATCTAAGCCAGGGTCATTCCACAAGGGCTGTGGGCATGTCTACAGCCTTTGCCAGTTGACCTCCTATTGATGATATCTGTACATCTGCTACTTGGGTAACAAGTCATACATTTGAGTAGCATTGTAAACTGGATGAACAACCAAGATCTCTTTCATCCTTTGGTTCCACCACTCTTAGGGATGATCTTCCTTGATTAGACCTGGCACTGTATGCTTGGGAATCTGTCTCACAGTTGAATCAGATGAAAATTGACAATATTGGATACAAAAGTTATGTTCTTACCATAATGCTAGATCCATGTTGTCTGTTCTTTGTCTGGTTCAACATCCATCCTACCTGCCCCTTGCCAAATTGTGGCTAGTGAGAATCCAAGGACCAGTTGACCTTAGCATTCCCTGTCAATAAGGAGTCATTACAGCCAGTACTCTATAACCATGTCATGGCTTTTTTCATACCACTTAGACATGTGTGAGAGTTAGTCCCTTTTATTAATAAGAGTAAGGTTTCTTGTTTGTGCTTTGATATTATATTCATCGGGGCAAACTTGATCTGAGGTAGTAGGGTGGAGGCCAGGGACTTTTGGGTATAGCAGGAGTCAGAGCCATGGAAATGAAAAGCTTCAAGATTGATGCCTAGTTTGGATACAGTCAGATTTGACAACTCATGGGTAAACTAGAAGAAAATCAGATAACCTAGATCTATTGTTATGGTAATTATATAACGTTTGATGTTATGTTGTCCTATCTCGCCTTCATTCTTACTTGGATGGGTTCGGAGCCGATCCTCGGCTGAATACACCAGCTGGAAGTCTCAAACTTGGCTCGTGGCAAGGTAAGTATCCCATGATGCAGTGGAGCAATTCCCTAGATCTCGTTTACCGCTTTACGAGGTTGGATGTTCTCTTTTCGGCCGTGGCTAAGTTTTTTGTCTTTTGCCTTCTAGGATTTAAAACTATTTAGAATTTAGAGATTAGTTAGTTTTCTGAGTGCTGTGCCCTTTTCAAGTGTAGTTTTAGTGTTTAGCTTAAGTTTATCTCCTTTTTTTCAGCTGTTGTGTGCTACCTTTAGGCCCTCGTTTTTCATAGGCCTGTACTGTGTATCCCATAGTTTATCTTAGTAGTAGTGCTCTTCAAATTGCTTATTAGTGTGTGTGTATTTCTAGTTGGTTAGTTAATTACTTTATTGGTTAGTTCATTAGCTCATTTAAATTAGTGAGCTAATTGCCCATTTTAGTTAAAGAGCTAGTGGTATTAGTGTATTCTGTCTCTCCATTTATTATAGCTTACTAGGTCAGTTTAAATTAGAGGTTTTAGTGCTCATTTTAGTTACAGCACAGCTATTTCCATTTATATTCACTAGATGTGCTGTAGGTGTTAAATTAGAGTGTTATTTCTAGAAGTGGTTATTCTTTGTGATTGTTACTTAGTGTTTATAATTGTTATAGGACTCTTTTCTTCCCTAACATGTCCAGAGAGACTACGGAAAAAGTACATAAGCCTTCGGGCTTTAAGAAATGTCAAAAATTCACCCAAAAAATGTCTATTACAGATGGACATAGAATTTGTGTTTATTGTTTAGGAGCTATCCATCTCCAGGAAGATTGCACTTTCTGCCACTCCTTTAGTGCCTGTGTGTTGCAGGATTGGAAAAAATAAATTGTCAAAGGACTCTTGAAACCGACCTTTGAGGAAGCTTCTTCGTCTTCTTCATCTTTTTCTTCTTCTAAGAGGGACAAATCAACCAAAAGGCCATCTCCTGTCCCTTCTGCTCAGTCAGAGCCCTCTGAAAAATTGTCAAAAAATTCTCAAGCATCAACCTCCTCAGCTCCAGAGGCTGTGGAACCGATGGAGATTATTATTGACAAACCTGGTTCTTTGTCTCCAAGGTCTTCGGAACCAAATGAAAACGTGTCTCAGAGCTGGTCCATTGACATTCCACTGGTCTCCCCTACTTTGAGATCTCCCATTCTGGATAGATCTCGTTCACCAACTCTATCCTCCAGGTCCTCTAAGAGCCTATCTGATGATGATGTGGAGCAGGTGGTATGCAGACTATTGAAGTCGCCAGCGCTGGCAGAATTGTTCTCGGCTCCGACCCAACAGGTTTTGGAGACTTCTTAGACTGTTACATCCACTGTCATTCCTTCTCCGAGCCAAGCTGGATCTTCAGAGCCAGAGTGCCAAGTACCACTTGCTGTGGCTCTGTCGGTTCTGGGACCCCCTTGGGAGATTCCAGAACCGATCTCTGCTCCGACACTCTCTGTGCCATCCAGGGTGTCTGGGAGGCAAAGTTCTCCAGTTGGCCTCGAGGGGGGATGCTCGGACCCAATTTTCTTCATTTCCAAGTCTACCACTTGGTGCGTTGACTCGGGTGAGCTCGGCTCCTGCATCAGCTTCGGAGCTGGTCTCCCTGGAGCCGGGGTGTCCTCTGTTTCCTCGGAACCGGAGGTATACTCGGAGCCAGTGGGTTCTGCTTTCGAAATGATGAGGAGTGTGCTGTCCCCTCTACAGCTCTACAGAAGGATACTGGCATTCTTCCTCCCAAAGCACCGACTACTGTCTTGGCACCACCCCATCCACAAGACAGCAGAGATTCAGAGCCTCAGGAGCCCCCATTGGGTGAACCCTGCTCTTCTCAGGCCTCCCCAGAATACACTTCTGAGGAGCCCCCTCAGAAGAGGACATGGAAGAGGAAGCACATAGACTCCCCTGATGAGTCTGTCACCTCAGACACTGACCTTGAGTAGTCAGAAGGGTCCCTACGGTCGTCCGCTGAAGATATCTCATTTGCAGATATCCTTAAGATCCTAAAACAGAGAGGCAGCTGGAACACCATCAACCCTTCTGATGAGGAGTTGGTGTACCTGAAGGCCTTTGGATTTCAACCTTCAGCCTCCTGTGTATCTCCACCTTTTAATGAGCTAATGGAGTTAGTCAATCGAAAGGAGTGGGAGTCACCTAACACTATGGAACCAGTTCCTCGGAGGCCAAACAAGTTTTTGTCAGCCCCCACTGGAAATGATTTTCTTACAAAAAGTGTGCCTGTAGATGCTATGGTGGTGGCAGCAGCCACGAATTAGGAACTTTCTAAGACATCCTCATCTGTTCATCCTCCTAACAAAAATTCTCGAATGATGGACAGGTATGGGAAGCATATCTTTTCATCAGTGAATTTTACACTCAGATCACTGAACTACCTCACACACTTTACAAGGCTACAAAGAGATCTCATGAAGGAACTAGGAGATACTCTATAAGTTTTTTTGGCTGCGGGGGTGACAGAGAAAGTCACTTCCCAGCTGACCACCTTAAATTCCATCGTCACCACTAATATCATATGCACTGGCTGGAGCGAGTAGGGCAGCGGGTTCAGGAGTTTCCCTGAGGAGACGCTCCTGAATGCGCTTGTGTAATTTTGTGGAACCTTTTAAGTCTACCTTTACCAACACCCCTTTTGATGGTTCCTCACTTTTTGGACCTAAAGTTAAAGACACACTCACCAGACGCAAGCAGGAAGGGAAAACTCTCTCTGCCATTGGAGTACATTTTTCAGTACCTTTAAGACCTTACCCTAAAGGTCAGAAGAGTGGAAAAATGTGGTTCAAAAGATCCCAGGGAGCTATCCAGGATTCATGAAGTGAATCCTTCCCCGGGGCAGAGGGGGAGGCAACAATGGTAGATGTCCTAGAGGCAGAGGGGGTCCGCAAAACCAGGGTGACCATGATTCCTTTTGTGGACGTCCCTACCCACGCTCCTGAATGGCCCATCTGCTGTACGCTGGAGGCAGTCAGGGGATGTTTATCTTTGTACCCAGAAGCCTGGCAAAATATCACAAAAGGCAAGTGGGTACAAAGTATAATATCCAGAGGATATTCCATTCCCTTTTGCCATCCTATCCCACACACCAGAACAATCCCAGATGTTCCACCCAATCTAAGGGAGCAAGCAACTATAGAAATTCAAATGTTGCTAGACAAAAGAGTTATCCAAAACGTCCCCGTAGGCTAAATAGGATTTGGAACTTACTCAAGATTCTTTTTGGTGCCAAAAAGAACAGGAGACTGGAGACCCATATTGGATCTCAGCAAACTGAACAAATCTGTCAAAAAGTCCAGGTTTTGAATGGTGACACTAAAGTCAATTTTTCCCTTCTTAGGGAAAGATGATTGGATGTGCTCAATATATCTCCAATATGTGTACTACCACATAAAAATGGACAGAGCATCAAGGAGACATTTACGCTTCTGGCTGGAAGCCAGTCATTATCAGTTCCGAGCTCTGCACTTTGGTCTCACTACAGCCCCCAGAGTGTTCACCAAATGCATGGCAGTAGTAACGGCTCACTTGAGACATTTTGGATTCCAAGTGTTTCTGTATCTGGATGACTGGCTCCTAACTGCCACCACCAAGCATCTGTTCCAGCAATCTAGGGACGTGACATTGGAAATTTGTGCTCAGCTAGGCATAACAGTCAATTTACAAAAATCTGCCTTGCTCCCTGTCAGCATATTACCCTCATAGGCACAAACCTAGACATCGTTTCTATGATGGCACATCTTCCACCTGACAGAATTTCTGCCTCAGACAGCAAATACTTTACCTTCTTCCCAAGGACACGGTAAAGGCAAAGGTAGTTCTGAAACTTCTAGGAACCATGGCTTCAACTATCACTCTAGTTCCTCTTGCCAGGATGCATATAAGATAGTGTGGGGGGGGGCATTATCTGGGAAGGACAGTCCGAGGCATATAGCAAGACCAGGAGGCCCATTTGCACATCAGTGTTCTAGAGATGAGAGCAATGCTTCTGGCATTGCAGGCACTCCACAACTCTCTTCCACTAGGGACGATTGCAATCCAGTCAGACACGTCGGTGGTATGGTACATAAACAAACAAGGAGGAACCAGATCATACCCGTTTTGTCAAGAGGCTCTGAGAGTTTGGCAATGGGCAATATCTTCCCAATGCCTTCTAGTAGCAATGCACATCCCGGGGAAATCCAGTGTGATAGTGGACAAGCTCAGCAGGGCAATATTAATGCTTCACGAGTGGTCTAAAAACCAGAACATAGCAGAAGAGATTTTCCAGAAATGGGGCCATCCTTGCTGCAATCTTTTTGTCACTCCCACAAATACCAAATGCAGCAGCTACTTTGCCCTAATTCCCCCTCTGGGGGAGACACCAAAAGATGCACTTGTTTATGATTGGCCCTCAGGACTTCTTTATGCCTTTTCCCCGTTTCCCCTCAAACCCAAAGCCATCCAGAAAGCAAAATCCTTGTGAAGCAGGCTGATTCTCATTGCCCCATATTGGCCTCATCAGATTTGGTTCCCCTTCCTATGGCCTCATCTGCAGGAGAAGCCATGGGTTCTGGACCCAGTTCCAGACCTTCTGACACATATGTCAGGAACACTTCATCCTTCTCTACATGCCCTCAACTTGGCAGCATGTCTGCTTCACTTCCCAACTTAGACACGCTTCAAAACTTCACTCCAGCTGTCAAACGCATATTGATATCCTTGCATAAAGATTCTACTAGAAAACTATATACTAGCAAATGAAGAGGTTCTCTGACTGGGCGCAAACTAAAAACATTGACCCATTTTCTTCCCCAGTTCAATCCAGTTTAGAATTTCTTGCAGAACTCTTCGGCTCGGCTGCAGCGACTATTAGAGTTCAGCTGGCTGCATTCTCAAATTTCCGCATTTTCCTAACCTAATGTCACACAGGTTATGTAAAGCATTTTTAAAAGGCACCTCCTTATTGAGACCTCCTTTTAAAGAACCACTTTCTCCTTGGGATTTAAATTTTGTCCTGTCTCAACTAACATTGCCACCATTCAAGCCCTCTTCATCTTGCGACCTCAAATTTCTTTCCTGGAAGACCATCCTTCTAGTAGTTGTAACATCTGCAAGAAGAGTCTCAGAGTTGCAAGCACTATCAATCAGACCACCATATCTGATTTTCCATAACGGTAGGGTATCGCTGTGGACTAATCCATCCTTTATACCTAGGATTTGCTCTCAATCCAATATAAATCAATCTATTGCACTTCCGTTGTTTTTGTCCCAATCATAGCAACAAGGCAGCGTATAAACTCCACCAATTGGACATGCATAGACAGCTCAGATTCTATTTGCATAGAACTAAAGATTTCAGGAAATCTGACCAATTATTCATCTCTTTCTCTGAGGCAAAAAAAGGTATGCCAGTGTGTAAAATCCCCTTTCAAATTGGCTTTCAAGCTGTATCACCTTTATATACACCTCCGATAAAAGAAATTTACCATTCAGAATTAGAAGTCACTCAACCAGAGCATTAGCAACATCTTCTTCTTTCCAGGCCAGAATGACTATGGACGGTATTTGTGCTGCTGCAACGTGGGCTACTCCTCACGTTTATCACTTATTACAAAGTTGATTTGGCCTCCAGGGACAGGGCCTCCTTTGGTTCCACTGTGCTCATAGGTGTACTCCCGTGAGCCACCCAGGAAAAAGGTGCTAGGAATGCTGTCCCATCCAAGTAAGAATGAAGGCAAGATAGGACAACATAACATAAAGAAGTTATGTACTCACCATAATGTTCCATGTTTGTTGTTCATCTCGCCATTCATTCATATGAACCCCCCCCCCCCACACCT